>NW_018253511.1:0-4827 GCF_001263595.1 Phalaenopsis equestris
TTCAAGCTCAGTAGAGTTACATGTTTTTTAAGCTCAGTAGAGGTAGAAGCACGGTAAAATTTAATCGGCTTTGAACCAACACTACAGTTTTCCTTGACCTCTAAACTCTCGACCTTTTTAGGGAGGATCGCAGTAAGGGTCATAGTATTCACATAGTGGTTTATTCGATCATGCATTGTTTCATATTCATTCTTCTCTGTATCTTCTAGAGATATCTTATATTGAGGTCTCTTCTGCTTGATCATCATAATCTCATCTTCAGAACTGTCTTCTTCATCAATGTTGATGGCTGGCCTAGTCCGTTCAACAATTAAATTGATCTTTCCTCATCCTCATCCCCGGCCTTGACCTCGGTTGCGTGAACTAGAAGAACCTCCACCAACACGTTGTAAGGGAGTTGTAGAAGGTTTTTGAAGCAGGAGTTGTAGAAGGTTTTTGAAGTGGAGTTGTATGGCCTCCTTTTGGTGATTCCTCTAAATCTTCATTTCTATTTGTCAAAATCTCACGCGAGAAGATGGTCTTCTTTGGAGGTGCGTAGTAGGCAGCATCTTCATGGATACCAACTTCATGCACTGAAAATGGTTGTAGGTCACCCTTGATGCAATTTTCTTGACCATCTTTGCGGTATTTGATGCCATGATCAACCCAACAGAGCGTTAAAAGAGGTCTCGGCATCGATGATATGAAATTTAACGGTTGTTATGAGTTCTCCAACCTTCATAAGTAATGTAGTTGATCCGAGGGTTCTTTCTCCCTTTTGGTTGAATCCTCTAAATATCATCTTATCGGCCGTAAGCTCTTGAGCTTCAATATCCAAATCGGCCAATGTTTGTAGGCTCATCAAGTTAAGAGATGCTCCAGGATCTACTAAAACTCTGGACAACACAAATCTTCCAATGTTGACGGAGATGTAGAGTGAACGGTTATGGTCCGTGCTACCGAGCAGCAAGTCTTCATTTGTGAAGGTTACCCCTGATTGTTCTTTCAATGAACAAACTTCATCTGAGGATGTGCTGGCCAGCTGAGCTAAGCAAATTTCTGGATCCAGCAAAGCTGTAACCAAAGACTCTCTCATCTCTTTTGACAGGATCAGAGCATTGTAGATTCTTAATCGAGTCGGTAACTTCCTAAGATGAGCTAGCACATTGTAGTCTACTTTGTATGATCCTTAAATTTTCTGTTGATTATGTGGTTCTTCCACTGGTAGAGGTGGAGGTATCTCTTCTTGGGTCATTATTTGATTTCTTTTATCTGTTGGAGCAGTTCTTGGTGGTAACACTTCCGGATCTTTCAATGTCTTTCCTCTCCGTCGAAAAGATCTAAGTTGATGGCAACCGGTGTACCATGATGCTCGAGAATTGACTCCTCGTTATTGGTGTTGTCGTAAGTGATATCATTGATGCCTTCTTTAGTCTTTACAACGAGCTCATCGGACTTGAGTACGATTTAAGGATCATTTTGGGAATCAAAATTACAGCTAGATTGGTCATAATCAGTTACGTTATCACCAAAAAAAGTTAAAATGTAGTCGAAATCACAATCATTATATTCATAAGACCGTGGAGGGACAACACCCCGGAGGGACAAAAAAATAATCATACAAAGCCAAGGGTTCGAGGATTTTCTTCCCTAAATTCGAGACAACCAATCTAGTAGAGGTAGACCCTATCCTACCCCTCGTGCTATCAATCTTTGCAGCGACATTTTTCTTCTTGCTCTTTGTCCTTGACGATGACGGATCTCCTAGCGAAATCTTCATCTCAGGCTCGGTATGTTGCGGTCCCTGAATAAAGGCTTGTTTTGATGCATACTGGATCTTGTTCAGTATCTTCTTAGATGATCTGCTCCATACCTAATTCCATTCTTCTTTGGTATTTGTTGAAGCTTGTTTTGATGAATCCTGTATGTGATTAAGGACCCTCTTGAGTTCATCCCAAGTTGTACTCCATCCATCTACTTTGGCATACGGATCAATTAAGGATATTGACTTAGCTGAAATCATATTTATGGAACCTTTTTTAGGTTCTTTCAAATACTCCTTCGAGATGGTTATATTCTCTTCCTTGAGGTTCTTCTCAAGTCAATCCTTAAAGACGAAACATTTGTCTATAGTGTGCCCGAGCAACCGGTGGTATGAGCAATTATTTGGCTCATTCTTCTTATCCACCTCTTCGGGTTTATTCGGATCAGGTAGTTTGAATTTTGGTTTCTTCATCAGGCTTTTGAATGTTTTAGGTATGGCTTCATCTTTAAAAGAATACATAACTTTCTGTCACTCTAACTGGGATATTTTTCTACCCACTGTTCGAGGTGATCCCTCCTGAGGCGGGCGTTAGTTGGGTGTAGTACTCTTGTTCTTGACTACTCTATTTCTGAGAGTGCTGTGACAAAGACTGGTGATGTTCTTCTGCATATATCTTTATCGGTTGCTATCCTTTGTCGATAGTCGCGACTACTCCTGATTTCTTTTCGAACACTCTGGTTACCTTAGCCTTTTCATGTGGCTCCATGTGCTTCATTTCTTCTTGAAGACTGTTGACATTACTGAGTAGCTTCTCGAAGGATTTGATGGTGAGTCCCTTAAGCATGAAAGCTAGTGGCCCATGAATGCTCTTGAGTAGAATCTCAATTGCTTGATGTTCCTGAAGCCGAGGTTCACATTTCATGCTAAGGTTTCTCCACCTCAAAATATAGTCTACCAAAGTTTCGATGGGCTTCTACTTCTCCATCATGAGCTCTCCAGTAGACACATTATGTTGCGCCTCAACAAATCTTTTCACAAATAACTCTTGCAACTCAGAAAACATTTTAACTGACCTGTTGGCCAAGTCAGCGTACCAGTCGAAAGCAATTCCTGACAAGCTGCTGACAAATTATTGGCAGAGTAGAGCTTCATTATTTCTCGTGTTGCCACAACTGGCTCGGAAATGTGCTATGTGCTATCTGGGATTTCCAGTCCCATCGAATATCTTGAAGTTTGGGGCCACAAAACCCTTAGGGAAAGGTACGACATCGAACTCCTCTGGTTAAGGTCTACCCTTCAAAATTGATGCACCACTCTTGGATTGGGCTAAGGCATCCCGCACTTGTTCAACCATTTGCTTGAATTCCTTTTCTGGCATGGCACCTGATGGAGAATCTTTCTTTGGTTGTTCATCTTTGTCTTTTGAAGTAGTCTCTATTCTTTCATCTGTGATGTGTATGATTTTTGGCTGATTAATTTTTGGAGAAGCCAAAGCCAATCTCCGTGCTTGTGATTGCCCCTGAATGGTGGCCATGGCGGTGCGTGGTGTTAGTTTTTTGTTGTTTTCTCGTATATTCTTTTTTCCAGTAGACTGACTTGCTCGTCCCTTGGGAGGATAAACTTACACAGCTCATGTACAGTGTTCTCTTCTGTGTGGTTGAGCCTCGCGCGCAGATTTGGTAGCTCTGGTTTTGATCACATGGTCATCCATGAAATCCTCCTCCAGGTAACCATTGTAAGAAACTCTTCATTGTGACTATCGACGGAAACTCCGTGCTCTCGAGCTAACTCAGAAATCTCAATCATGAGTTCCTCAACTTTCTTCTCAATTATTGATTCCTTGATTTCTTTAAGATCTAGAGGAACTTGGTGGATATCCTCTACTTGTTCCTCCATCTCGCTGGCTATTGTCACGATGATGTCAAATATTTCAGGCACTGGTTTTACTCCCTGTCCTACAGGCTCACTGAACTGTATCGGTGCAGCAACCTTGGGTGCCCATACCCTCTTCTTTTTCGACGATGATGTCTCAGGACGGGGCGTCTTAGTAGAAACATCGATATGTCGAGGGAAGGTATGCTCCCCATGGTGTAGACCGGCTACAGTGTCAGGTAATCGCTTTGTTTTTATCTCTGGGATTGCAGGAATGACGGGTAAGATCTTCGGACCCAGTCTCGACTTAACCGGCCGACGGCTTGTGGTCCTGGTGGCAGTATGATCAGGAGTAATCACTGCGGGTTCAAAACTAAACGGGGATGCGGGTAGGTCGCACTCCAGCTGTCTCGTGGGACTATCTGGCGGATTTGATGCCCTTCAAAATTTCCTTCTAAATGCAAGGAAAAGTTGCATCTCCTACTCATTTAAGTAACTCGCTAACCGAACATCCTTCTTTGGTAGCAAGCCTTCTGAGCACTGCATTGACTCGAGTGATAGGACTGAACTTCTTTCTCTCCTCACTCTGTCCATGAAGTGACGGTAATGCGGCAGGGAGAACAGTGATTCTCCGGATACTCTCGTATTCATCGATATTTGTCAGAGGATGGAATCTACTTCCTCGCAGGAATGGATAAATTTCTGGTAGCTTTTCTTCATCTTGATGAGGTTCCTCCTCAACTCGTCTCCTTAAGAGCCTGCTTGAGCGCCTGGGCTTTAATGGCCCTCCGAACTCTTCTGATATGATATAAAAGAGGTCTCAGCGCCTGGGCTTTAATGGCCCTCCGAACTCTTCTGAGTTCGAGTCAGTGGTACAGTCCTTGAGCTTGACCCAATCTCAAACACGGGTGGCAGAACAGTTAATCCTTCAGCCAAATATTTGACAATCATCACTTCCTTCCCCTTAGCAGCAGCGGGAATAGCAGGTTTGGTGGGTGTTGTGACGACAGCAGCTTTAGCCTTCTTTCCGGTTGGGAAGTCTTGAAGGCAGTTCAGACTCAATTCTGCAGATGGCTCTTGAACTTCCGGGGCAGCGATCTTCATTACCACGAACGGGGCTTTCCCAAGGATGACCTCAATATCTTCAAATCCAGCTCCGAACTTGATGGTAGGAGCGATGTTGCGGGCTTTGTGACTTGGCGGCAGGGGGC
>NW_018253511.1:4837-5767 GCF_001263595.1 Phalaenopsis equestris
GTGTCGGGTAGGCCATCGTAGCAGGCTTTAAAATAGAAAGCTTCAGGTTTAGCTATATGGCCAAAAACCTTGTAATTTTTAGTGCAATCACTGAAAGTAGAGGTTGATCTATAGACCGGGCGGGTCTTAATTTATAGGTATTTTAAAATCTTGTTTTAAAATTTAATTAATGTTAGGAAATCTCAAAGTGCGCACAACACAACACAACACAATTTGGTTTAATTTGCAGAATAGCAAATCAAATTTGAAAGGGAGATGTGAAGTATTTTAGGATCTGGTGCGGGACAGGACCCAGTGCAGGACCCAATTGGTGGCAAAAAATGCCCAGGTGGAATTAGTCCACCGACACACCTATTGGGGATCCCACCCCATATAAAAATTTAAAGAGTCCTTAATGGCCTACTGAACCCCTCTATTCAAAGATGGTTGAACAGCTAGTCCTAAAGTCCAAGGAGTTGACTGTACCATTGTACCATCCTAGCTGTACTTTCCCAAGACAGGAATGGGTAAAGTATGCCAACAGAAAAAGGGTAATTTGGTCCAAGAGGGACATGTACATATTACCGATGTTATGAGGACAATATAATAATATTTCCCGATTTGTATAGAGAGAAAAGCTCGTCCCCAGCGGAGTCGCCAGAAGCTGTCGGCGAGGAAAAGTGCAGTTTGTGGGGAGTTGCCCGAAAGAAGCTGTCGGTGACCGGAATCAAAATCCCGTCGTCCGCTTCGAAAGGACGTTGAAGTATGAAATCAAACTGACCCCATATTTTTATAGTTTAAAATGAAAGAGCATTGTACCTCAAATCATAAATCTATCCCAAAGGATAAACACAAGACATGAGGATGAGACTCGATCAAATAAACTAAGAAAAGTATGAAGTCCGTTTGGTCTGCCAAACCATTATATTTACCGACAAGTTCCCCTATTTA
>NW_018253512.1:0-2125 GCF_001263595.1 Phalaenopsis equestris
GAAAGAGAAAGAGTGAGAGACTAAGTAAAGCAGGATATCTACTTAGAGTGTGAAAAATATGGAGGAAGGGAGTGGGAAAAAGATAGAACAAATGAGGGAGTGGGAGAGAGAAAGTGAAAGAAGAGAGAGTGAGAGATATGAAGGTAGAGCATGTGGGAGAGTAGGAGAGGGAGAGCAAAAAAAAGGATGAATAGTGGATTAAGAGTGATAAGAGGAGAGAAGAGAGTGAGAGTTGCATAGTTAGAGAGGGAAGATAGAAGGCGTGAGAGAGAGAGGGTGAGAGTTGAGTAGCTTCAAAGGATGAGAGAGAATAAGAATGGAGAGACAAAAGTGAGAAAAAGAGAGTCAAAAAGTCAATGAGGAAGCAAGGAGAGAAAGTGCAAGAGAGACAGAGATGAAGCGAGAGGAGAGAGAATGATGAAGAGACAGATAGTGAGTCAGGGTGAGAGAGTAAATGGGAATGAGCTAAAAGAGAAGTGTGAGGTGATAGAATGAGGGAGAAAATGAAAAATTATAGCATGAGTCAGGAAGAAAGGGAGATATAAAAGAGGGAAGAGAGAGAGAGAGGGTGAGGGGTGACGTGAGTGAGAGAGTGATGGCAAGAGTGAGAAGAGAGGGTGAAGAGATAGAAAGAGAAGAGAAGAGAAGAGAGAGGAGCAGGATAAAAAAAGGAAGCTAGAGAGTGGGAGAGAAAAAGATAATAAAAAAAGCTATAGGAAGGGAGGGAGATAGAGAGAGCAAGCAAAGAGAGCAATCTCTCCTTCTCTATCAAGAGTGAGACTAAGAGAGGGACAGTGAGAGGTAGAGAGTTCGAGAGAGGTGAACAAGAGAGATAAAGAGTGATAGAGAATAAGAGAAAGTTGATGAGAGAATGGAAGGATTAAGATAATAAGACTCTCCATCTCTCTCACATTCTTGTTTCCCCTCTTTCTGCCTCTAACCCTCCCTCCTCCCTCTCTTATGCTCTATACTTACACACTTTTTCTTGTGATCTCCCTCTCTCATTCTTGAGGCTCTCCCACATTGTCTCTATTATTTTGAGTGTGTGAGAAAAAGAGTGAGAAAGTGAGAGAAAGAAAGAGGGTGAGGGTGAGAATTTTGAAGGGAGGCTACAAGTGAGTGAAGGATGGGGATATAGATAAAGATAGGGAGTTACTGAGAGGGAGGGGAAATGAGGGGAGAAGAGAATGAGAGAGAGAAAAACAAAGAGAGGGAAAGAGAGACAATGAGGAAAGAGAGATTTTCTCCCACCCTCCCACTTCCCTCCCTTTCTCTCTCTTTCTCTTCTCTCTTTCTCTTTCTTGCTCTCGCTTTGCCAACTCTCTCTCCCTCTCAATAGAAGTGTGAGAGAGTTGAAGGTATATGGCCTCTCTTTCTCTCCCTCTCTAACTCCCCCCTCTCTTGTTCACTCTCACTTTCTTTTTCTTATTCAATCTCTCTATTACTCTCCTTACCTCACTATCTATCCCTCTCTCTTACTGTCTCTGTTACCTCACTCTCACCTCTCTCCCACACTTTATTCTCATTATCTCTCTTCTCTTACTTTTAATTATCTTTATCACTCTCTCTTTCTCCCTTTATATATCTCCCACTTCCTTTGTTGCTCCTGCTTTCCCACCTCTCTTCACTCTCTCTATCTCAACAGATCTCTTTCTCAGTCATATTCTACAACCTTACCTTATTAACTTTTTTCTCTCTTCCTATCTTCATTCTCTCAATCCAGCGAGACATAGTGTGCGTGTGTGGAGTGGGGGATTGGAAGATAGCTGCCTCTCTTTTTCTCAAACTTTCAACCTATCTACCATCTCCTCTCCCTTCTCACTCATTTCCTCTTTCTCCCCCTGTCTTGGTCCATTACTTTCTTTTGCTCCCTTTAACTTAGAGATAAAGAGAGAGAAAGAAGTAAGAAAAAAAGTGGGGAGTTTGAAAAGGATATAGAGACACTGAGAGCGTGTGAGAGAGAGTGTGAGGGAGTGAGGGAGAGAAAGAGGGTGAGGGTGAGAGTTTTGAAGGGAGGCTGAAAGTGAGTGAAGGATGGGGAGATAGATAATGAGAGGGAGTTACAGGGAGGGAGAGGAAATGAGGGGAGAAGAGGATGAGAGAGAGATAAAGAAAGAGAGGGAAA
>NW_018253512.1:2297-2618 GCF_001263595.1 Phalaenopsis equestris
CTCTCTCTTAAGTGTGCTCCCAGCCACTCTCTCCTCCTCTCTATCATTTATTTGCTAACCATTGTTTGGCTCTCCCTCTCTCACTCTCCATTGCTCTCTTTTTTTCTCTCTCCCTTGCCCTCTCTTTTTTAGTCTCTCTTCTTTTCCCTCCTTATCTCATTGACTATATTTCTCTGTATTCTCATTTTTCTCCCAACCATTTTTTGTCCCTTATTCTCTTTCTTCTCTCATCTTCCACTCTTTTACTCTAACACTCTCTCACACTCTCTCCCATATCTCTCATTTACTCTCCCTCCATCCTCTGTCCTTCCTTACATATCT
>NW_018253513.1:0-5982 GCF_001263595.1 Phalaenopsis equestris
CAAACCCCACACCAAAAATAGTGCCGACAAGCCTATTGCAAGGAAGAATTGAAAACTTTCTCTTTACTTGACAGATGTTGATTTTAATATCCTTACCTCTTCTTGCTGACTTGCTCTTGTTGTTAAGTTTCAATTTGGTCATCCTAAACTTGAGTTTATTAGAAAGGAGTGAGCTTTTGAAACTCAAAGGCTCTTGGAAGATTGGCCTTTTGGATGGGAGGCACATTTTAATACAGCTTTTGAATGATGAAGACTACACCCATATTTTTTCTTGGAGAACAATTCTTATTGAAGATAGTCACATGAAAATTTTGAAATAAACTGTCGCTTTTGATCTAAAGATATAACCTACCATAATCCCTGTCTGGATTAGTTTCCCCGGTCTAAAGCTTCATTTGTTTAATCACGAATTTTTTTTTTCACTTGGTGTTGTCTATGGTAAACCATTGCAAATTGATACCCCCACTTTCACTCTCACTAGAAATTCTGAAGCAAGGGTTTTAGTTGAGCACGACATTACCCAACCATTTTGTGATGAGGTCTGGATAGGGTCACAGCACCAAGGCTACTGTCAACCTATTGAAATCAAAAGACATCCCCACTATTGTCCTCACTAGCGAATGTTTGGGCACTCATCATCTCATTGCTATCATCTTAATCCACAGGTGAGGGCTGATCCTGAGAAAAATGACAATGCTCGGGTTCCCTTGGTTTTGGAAAAAGCTACTACTGATCTTCTCGATTATGCAGTTATTGCTCCTTCAATCTTGCCTCTCGAGAAGGAACATGTTGATGTTCCAAATGTTGGGTTAGCTAATTTTACTGGTGATGATCCCCTTGATGTTACTGTTGTTGGTGATGATCCTTTTACAAATAATTTATCTCCACCAACTATCCCCTCTTCTTATGATATAGTTCCAAATGCTGGATTATCTAATATTAATATACAGGAAACTGATGTTGTTTTGGATAGGGAGATGGGTTCCAAAGATATTATTACTGATAATCCTCCATTGGAAATACACAATTTTTCAGCTGAACATGTAACTAACTCAGATGATCCCTTACTTGCAGATTCTAACTTGCATTTTGATTCAGCTCTGCAAGACACTATGCTGAACTCTTGAGCACCAACTGCTGATGTGGATGTTCATTTACCACCTCCCCCAAATCCTAATTTGGTAACTCTCAAAGATAATAGTTTGTTTGTTGTTGAACCTGTTTCACTTTATTTGATACAAGAGGTAGTGAATAACTTAGAATAGGAATGGTTAGTCTAGAAATCATAGAGAAAGAGAAATAAAATGGATGAATGAGCTTTCACAATTGAACCAAAGAAATATACTACAGGAAGGTAACTACTACTCTAATGGGGATAACATTCATGTTGGTAGTCCTTCTAGGTCTTCTAGAAAGGTTGGCTTGCGTCATAATGTTTATTATGATGTGTTGGAATATTAGGGGAGTGGTGGACCCTTCCTCCCTTAATAGACTAAAATATCTATGTATGGTCCATAAGCTTTATTTTTTTGCTATTTTTGAGCCTATGACTTCTATTAGCATGGATAGAATTCTCAAGAAACTTAAAAAATACAACACTTTTTGCAACAAAATAACAGGATATGGATTTTTTGGAAACCTACTATCATCATCAATATTATTCAAGATGATGATCAATTTATTTTTCTCAATTATCATTTGGAGAAATATCAGGGTTGGGCCACCTTTGTTTATGCTAGTTCTACACTTTAGGGAAAATATAAGCTTTGGGATCAACTGGTTCATATAAGAGAAACTAGTACTGACAATTTATTATTTAGTGGGGATTTTAATATGATTATGAAACCAGCTGAAAGGAGAGGAGGAGGCAAATGTGATATTCAGCTTAACAAACGTTTCTGTGATAAAACTAGTGATGCAGGGCTTTTTGATCTAGGATTCACAAGCACTCCATATACTTGGAGAAGTGGCACTCAGTCTCAAAGGTTGGATAGTTTTTTTTGGTAACCATAACTTCTCCAATTATTTTCCTATTAATAGGGTGCGACATTTGACTTATTCTTCATCTGATCTTAATCCTATCATCCTCACTTTGGCTTTCAATGATAAAAATCAGCACTATCATTTCAATTTTTTTAATTTTTGGACTACTCACACCACTTTTTTGAGCACTGTTCAACAGGCTTGAAGTTTTGAGGGTTTTGGAGATCCTTGGTATATCCTTTGGCAAATCCATAAAAAAGTTGCTTCTGCCCTGAGAAGGTGGAATTTCCAAGTTTTTGGCAATGTTCATACAAGGGTGCAGGAGTCTCAAGCTGAGGTGGATGCTCTTGAAACTATAGTTATCTCTGATCCTTGGCTGATTAATGAGGTGGCTTATTATCATTCTTTATTACTTGATGCAAATTCCATGGAGGAACATTTCCTTCAACAAAAAGCTAATGACATTCATTTTAAGAGTGGTGATTGTAATACCAAGTACTTTCATGCTTCTATTAAACAAAGAAGAAATATTATTCCATCCACAAGATCAAAAAGCTAAATGGAGATCTCATTACTGATGAACGTGAGATTGGTAATAATGTTGTTCAGTACTTTACTGATTTGTTTGCTTCCAGCTCGCAGGTCACAACTATAAATAGTGACTTTTTTGACAAATATAGGGATTATGTTGCTGGCTTATCCCTTGTAGACATTCTTACTGATCAGGATAGTTTCAATGTTGAAGGATATTAATGCTAAAAAAGCTCCTCGCCCTGATGGTTTTACTTCATCCTTCTATATACACTGCTGGGATATAATTCATGAGGAGGTTGTTGCTACCATTTAAAGCTTTTTTTTGGGCCATACCCTTGGGAAGTTCTTCTCTTCTTCCTTAATAGTGCTCATCCCTAAAACTACTGTCAAAATTGGCTGGGATAACTTTAGACCTATATCACTTATTTCTGTTATCTCTAAGGTTATCAACAAGTTGATAGTCTCTCAACTTCAACCTTATCTTTCTAAACTTATCTCCCCTCAACAATCAACTTTTATTCATGGGAGAGAGATTTGTCATAATGTTCTCCTTGCACAGGAATAGGTGGAGGATCTTGAAAGGAAGTGTAGAGGTGGTAACTTGATTGTAAAACTTGATTTAAAAAGTTTTTTTGACACAAATAATTGGGATTTTATTCTCAGTATCTTGAAAGCAAGAGGATTTGAGGCTAAGTTCTGCATTCTGATTAAGTGCTGGTTGAAAAATAACTATTATAGTGTCTTAGTTAATGGCAAGTCTTATGACTTTTTTTTTAAGCTCAGAGAGGCATCAAAAAACGGGACCCCCTCTCTCTCTCTCATAATTTTCATCATGGCTTTTCATTATTTCACATGCTTTATTAGTAGCATGCATGAAAAGAATTCTCATGAGCAGTACAGGCATAAATCTAAGGTGTTAGTCAATCATTTAGCCTATGTTGATGATGCTGTCATTTTTTCCAATGCTTCTAGAGCCTCCTCCAAAATCTTGGTAAACTAACTTAACACCATTAAGCAAACTTATGGTCTCCTTTTCAACAAAGCTAAAATCCACCTTTATTTTGGAAATTCGGTCACTTTTGCTATTACCACTTAGGCCACTACTTATACTACTTTTTCTAAAGCATCTCTTCCATTAATGTACTTTGGTGTTAACCTCCTTCACGGAAGACCGAAGCAAACACAATTTAATGCTGTCGTGGATAAAATTAAATCTCATATTCACGATTGAAGAAATGTCTTTCTCTCCTTTGGAGGGAGATTAACTTCGCTACAAAGTGTCCTTCATCCCCTTCCTTTATATACTATGCAAGTTCTCTCTATGAAAATGAGTACACAAAAATTTTTAAAGCATATTTTCAATAAATTTCTTTGGTCTAGTGAAGGTTCCTCCAAAACTTGGACAAATTGTCATAAAGTGTGCAAACCTCATCTCTCTGGAGGTTTGGGTTTCAAAAAATTGCAACACATACTTGATATTAATATATGTAAGTTTTGGTTTAAATTTAGGCTTGCCTCTTCCCTTTGGGCTCAGTTTTTGCAACACAAGTACTGCTCCCATCATCATCCTTCTTCGGTTAAATGGAAAGTTGGGGACTCTAAAAATTGGAAGGCCATTTTATCAGCCAAATTAACGTGGCTCTGGCTTTCAAGATAACAGAAGTTAGATAAGGTGGCTCTGGCCTAAATAACTCTTCTATCTCACATTCTGACAAATCGTAGGGTTCGTCACCCATATCTTTTCTTCGTTCTTCAGTTAACCGTGTAATGTCAGCTCGAAGCTTTTCCAATGTATCCTCGATTGCCCTTCCTTTGACAATTTTAAGGTCAATTGAGGATTTTTGATGAACTTCACATCTTTTGCTGAGCACTGATGTAGTTGTGTAGAAGTCAGATGAAGCAACTGGATTAGCTGAAATCATATTGATAGAACCTCTCTCAGGCTCTGTCAAATACTCTTTCGAAATTATTATTCTTCCATTTTTGAAATTCTTTTCAAGTCATTCTTTGAAGCTGATACAGTTTTCTATAGTATGTCCGAGCAGTCTATGGTAAGGACAGTAGTTGGGATGATCTTTCATGTTGACTTTCTTTGGCCTTTTTGGCTCTCGTAATCTAAATTTGGGATTTTTAATCAAATCGTGGAACATCTTGGCTACAGCTTCTTTTCTGAAAGAATATAATTTGTTCACCCCTGCTATCATCTCAGATTTTTCTTCGAATGTCGTCACCGGCCTTGGATCATTATTGAGAGATGGTGGCGGTGATGTGGTAATAGCCCCATAGACTCCAACCTCTCCGTAGGTGGCGGCTCCATAAACTCTAACCTCTCCGTAGGTGGCAGGAAACTGGTGGAACTTATTCCTCATGCATAGAGGTGAGGTCTCACGTAATCCTATTTCACCTAGTCGGAGGGTAGTGTCAGTAGTAGCTAGCTCTGTGGCTTTTGCCTTTTTAGCCCTTAGAATTTTCTGATTGCGTCTCATTTCTTGTGTTTTAGTAAGTTGCACGAACTTTGAATCGGATCGAATTTCAAATGCAGAAAATGGTGGGGCAAAAGCATTGACAGACACTTCTTCGTAAAGAATCTCCTTCCCTTCGTTTAGCGGGACAGTTGATGTAGTGGCGGTGAATCCAGTGGCAGAAGCAGAAACAACTCTGGGAGTGATCTCTACGCCCTTAGTGGCAAACTTTATTTCAGGCTTCATTACGGCAAAAACAACATTCCCAAACTTGGCTTCAATATTATTGAATCCTTCTCCAAATTTAATGACAGCCAGGTCTGGCAGCTCATTCAGGCTAACAACAAACTCCTCTCCAGTAGCAAAAGAAAAGATCAACTTTAGTGAAGACATTATTTCTGTCATTTAAAAATTTTCTGGAAGTTAGTGACGTCAAATGTCTTGCAATTTCAGCAGTAGTACTCAAGTTAACGCACTTGTCTTATGAACTGGATATCCTTTAAAATTTATCCATGTGAATTTGGCACCAATTTGTGATTTGCTTTGTTTTGATATTGGGTTTTGAGACTTCAACATTGTCGAGGAAAATTGAAAGGGAATTTGACGTGACTTGTAAAAAGGACAAACAAATTTCAGAAGAGAAGTGAAGCGCAGTGCACCGACCCCGACCTCAACACACCACACCTATTAGGGGTCCACCCTACTAAACCTTAGGGCCCTGGACCTATCCACTTAAAAATGGTTAAGCAGACGGTCCTGGATTCCAAGAGAAATTGACTGTACTGACTCAAGGAAGAAATGAGCACAGTAGGTCAACATAAGAATGGTAGTCTGGCCCACGAGGGACATAGACACACCACCGATGTTTGAAAAGAAAACCACATGATCAAAGATGGAGAGAGGAACCAGTCCCCAGCGGAGTCGCCAGAATTTGTCGGCCGTTTTTTTATGTTCAACTTGACTTTCGTAGTTTGAAAAGGTGATGATTTTGTGATTTTGAAAA
>NW_018253513.1:7239-8428 GCF_001263595.1 Phalaenopsis equestris
AAAAGACTTAATAGAAACAGGTAAATCACAGAGAAAAGACAAATAAATAAAATGAACCATACCACATATAAAATACCAAGAACAGGACATTTATATGTGGTATTGGAATGTCCCCAATTGCCAGGAGGATTTGAATGTAGGACAAACTCAAATCCCGGAGCATTGGGTTTCAGTTTTGGTCAAGTTAAGGTAAGAATTTCATTATTTGATTTAATTAAATCTGACATGAATCACAATCTAGTGCACCCTCGTGTTTAGTCTCCTACTTATCTTCTAAACTGAGGTTAGATGTTTGGATTTCTTAGGGTCATTTGAAAATTAGGATGGTACACTATCTCTTAAGTTGTGGTTCTAAAATTTAGGATACCTGCACTTTAGGTTAACTTGAAGTGTCCTAAAGTGTCTAATCTCAATTAAGTGCCTTTCCACTGACCCTTAAACATCTATAGATCCAGCTTAGCTCGCTACCAGACTCCTAAAACCCAGGGGTAAATTCATAGTTTTGGCAAAAGAGTTGTGAGTTGTGCTTCAATCCTAGTTAGAGGAATTGGATTTTAAATTGATTCAAATCTTAAGGGATCTAAGTGTAAGTCCACTAATCTCTCAATCATTATCTAAATTCTCATTTCTTCCGATTCCAACTAGTCTTCCAATTTGCAATTTATTTTTTTTCTTATGTAAAAGAAAAGGTGGATTGTTCGCTACCCTGTCACCTCTTTAGATTGTATCATCCCAAAAATTCAAATTTCAATTTCAGTTTTCTCTCATCTTCTCTTTCTCCCCTATTTCCCTTGAGATTATAAATCATTTCTGAATTTAATTAAATCGGAAATTCCCATTTTTAACTCGACCGTTAAAAATAAAATAAAACAAACGAAAATGAGACCGATTCATTTTTAAAACCAAATTAAATCAATAAAACTCATGAATGTTTCAGTCTAAAACATTTAAATTTGTTAAAAAAAAAATGATCGGATCAATCCCGAAAAGGATATCCTTTCCAAGTAGCGCTTTTATAGATTTCCAAACCCAACATGAATTCAATTTATATCAAACCCAAAATGAAACTTCAAAAGTCTTCTTCATTTCATAAAATAAAGGATAACAATTCATAGGGAACATCTTTTGATACCTCTAAAAATCACACCATTATAAAAGCCCTTCAACTTCAATTTTAATCAAAAGCTCA
>NW_018253514.1:0-1796 GCF_001263595.1 Phalaenopsis equestris
CGAAAGATTAACAGAAATCAATGTCGTAGAGACCCGAGCCGAGTTATCTGCGCGCGATGCTCCATCTTCTAGTGAGGAGAATGCCGTGGATGAGAGTCAAGGGGCCACCCAACAAAGGGATAAACATATTAATCGTCTCAAAAAGAAAATTGAAGAATTGATGACCATCATGATTGTATTCACGTAAAGAAAAGACAGTCACAATCACCGCAGATGACACTTCTAAAAATGAACCAACCAGAAACCATTCATGTTGTAGATGAAAGAAAAGAATTCACCTTTGAAGAACAACCAAAGAAATGCTCTGTCCGAAGCGTCATACCAGAAAATGAATTTAAACAAATGGTTGAACAAGTTCGAGATGCCTTAAAACAACATAAGGGTGGTGCATTGATTCTACAAGGTAGACCTTACCCGAAAGAGTTTGATGTCGTACCCTACCCCAATGGTTTATGTCGTCAAACTTTAAGCTATTTGATGGGACTGGAAATCCCAGACAACACCTAGCACACTTCCAAGCTAGTTGTGGCAATACAAGAAATAACAAAGTTTTACTCTATCAACAGTTCATCAACAGTCTGTCAGGAGTTTTTTTCAATTGGTATGTCGAGTTGCTCAACGGATTGGTGAAGACATTCACTGATGAAGAGTTAGAACGACTGTTTGTAGAAAGATTTCTCGGAGTGCATCATAATGTTTCTTTTGGAGATCTCGTGGTAGAAAAGCAAGAGCCTAACGAGACTCTAGTAGATTATATTTTGAGGCTTCAAGAACAACATGCAATTGAGATTTTACTCAAAACTATCCATGGAGCGATAACTTTCATTCTTAAGGGACTCACTATCAAGTCTTTTGAGAAGTTACTTAACAAAGCTAATAGTTTGCAAGAAGAAGTAAAGCATATGGATTCTCATGAGAAGGCCGAGAAGTTCGGGATAACCAAGATATTCGAGAAGAAATCTAGGACAGTTGTTGTGGTTAGCAGGGGAAAACGATAATTGCAAATACAAGCAGAACAACGTCAACAAACCTTCCAACATTCTCGTCAGAGTATTCGGCAATCATCTCAGCAGAGACCTTACCAGACACATGAAAAATAAGTTCCAATCATGAACACTCGATCAAATGAGATATATTCTTTTAAGGATGAAGCAACAAAAAAGATGTTCTGCAGTCTGATTAAGAATCCTGAGTTCAGGTTACCCAAGCCAAAGAAGCCCGATGAGATCAACAAAAAAGGACATCCGAGATATTCCCCGTACCACAGGTTCGTTGGACACACCATAGAAGAGTGTTGCAGTTTCAAAGACTTGCTTGAGGAGAAGTTCAAGAATGAGGACGTAACGATCCCGGAAAAAATATTTGAAAGGAACCTGAAAGAGGTTCTATCAATATGATTTTAGTCGATCTGTTTGTTCCAACCTATTCCTGCTCAGCTGCCAATGAATGAAATGTCTTCTGGCCACTATTGTACTACTTTTGTTGTTGAATGAGAAATTAACATGATCAATGTTAGCCTATCCCATCCCTCCCACCGCAATTATTGAAAAGAAAGGGTTTGTTGTTGTTCAGGATTGCGCAATAAAAAAAAACTGATTACCTCGAAGGAAAATTTGGATGTTTTGATAAGACTGTGACTTCAGGGAAGAATGAAATTGATGTCGTAATATCTGAGTCATCCACTTTAAAGAATTCGGATTGGGTCCTAAGTTGATTTCAAAATAAGATAGTGTGGTTGAAATACGAGTAATTGACTCGAGATATCACGAGCCTTTTAATTTCCTGCCACGTGACTG
>NW_018253514.1:3640-5182 GCF_001263595.1 Phalaenopsis equestris
AGGATGAGGATTTCACATCCAATCCGTATTGCTTAGCAATGATTCACACAATATAATAGAGGTTGAAGATTTTATATCTGATACCGCGTTGCTTTTGGAGCTCCTCCTATTGCAATCTTTTAAATCAAATCTAGAGGTTGAGGATTTCACATCCGATACCGTGTTGCTTTAGGTTCTCATCCTATTGCAATCTTTCAAATAAAATTCTAGAAGTTGAAGATTTCATAATACCACATTTGTTTAGGAGCTCCTCCTATTGCAATCGTTGAAATAAAATTCTAGAGGTTAAGGATTCTACATCCAATTCCGCATTGCTTTAGGAGCCCCTCCAATTGTAATATTTCAAATGAAATTTAGAGGTTTAGGATTCTACATCCGATTCCGCGTTACTTTAGGTTCTCATCCTATCACAATCTTTTAAATCAAATTCCAGAGGTTGAGGTTTTTATATCCAACTCTGCGTTGCTTTAGAAACTCCTCCTATCGCAATCTTTCAAATCAAATTCTAGAGGAAGAGGATTTCACATTCTAATCTGCATTGCTTAGCAATGATTCACACAAAATTCTATAGGTTGAGGACTCACATCTGATTCTGCATTGCTTTAGGAGCTCCTTTTATCGCAATCTTTCAAATCAAATTCTAGTGGATGAGGATTTCACATCTGATCCGCATTGCTTAGCAATGATTCACACAATATACTAGAGATTGAAGATTTTATATATGATACCGCGTTGCTTTAGGAGCTCCTCCTATTGCAATCTTTTAAATCAAATCTAGAGGTTGAGGATTTCACATTCGATACCGTGTTGCTTTAGGTTCTCATCCTATTGTAATCTTTTAAACCAAATTCTAGAAGTTGAACATTTCATAATACCACGTTGCTTAGGAGCTCCTCCTATTTCAATCTTTCAAATAAAATTCTAGAGGTTAAGGATTCTACATCCAATTCAGTGTTGCTTTAGGAGCCCCTCCTATTGCAATATTTTAAATCAAATCTAGAGGTTGAGGATTATACATCCGATTCAGCGTTGCTTTAGATTCTCATCCTATCGCAATCTCTTAAATCAAATTCCAGAGGTTGAGGATTTTATATCCAATTCTGCATTTCTTTAGGAACTCCTCCTATCGTAATCTTTCAAATCAAATTCTAGAGGATGAGGATTTCACATTCCAATCTGCATTGCTTAGCAATGATTCACACAAAATTTTAGAGGTTGAAGATTCACATCTGATTTTGTGTTGCTTTAGGAGCTCCTCATATCACAATCTTTCAAATATAATTCTAGAGGCTGAGGATTTCACATCCGATCCGCATTGCTTAGCATTGATTCACACAATATACTAAAGATTGAAGATTTTATATCTGATACCGCATTGCTTTAGGAGCTCCTCCTATTGCAATCTTTTAAATCAAATCTAGAGGTTGAAGAAGGTTTAGAATTTTACATCCGATATCGTGTTGCTTTAGGTTCTCATCCTATTGCAATCTTTCAAATCAAATTATAGAAGTTAAAGATAGTTAAAGATTTCATATTCGATAC
>NW_018253514.1:5192-5838 GCF_001263595.1 Phalaenopsis equestris
CGTATTGCTTTAGGAGCTCATCTTTTTGCAATCTTTCAAATCAAATTCTAAAGATTGAGGATTTCACATCTGATCCGCATTGCTTAGCAATGATTCACACAATATACTAGAGGTTGAAGATTTTATATCTGATGCCTTTAGGAGCTCCTCCTATTGTAATCTTTTAAATAAAACTTAGAGGTTGAGGATTTTACATCCGATATCGTGTTGCTTTAGGTTCTCCTCCTATCACAATCTTTCAAATCAAATCAAATCAAATACTAGAAGTTGAAGATTTCATATTCAATACAGCGTTTCTTTAGGAGCTCCTCCTATTGTAATATTGCAAATCAAATTATAGAGACTGAGGATTTCACATCTGATACCGCGTTGCTTAAGGAGCTCCTCCTATTGCAATCTTCCAAATCAAATCCTGCGATATACTAGAGGTTAAGGACTTTATATTTGATTCCACGTTGCTTTAGGAACCCCTCCTATTGCAATCTTTTGAATCAAATTCAATGATATTATTGAGGTCGAGGGACTAGGCCCTTCGATTAATTCAAGGCATCATATTCCCATCTTTTCAAATCAATTTTAAGAACACCTTAAATGGATTCTAGCATCTGATGCTTATTCCGGGATTGATACCAAAATTTCAATTCCC
>NW_018253515.1:0-7679 GCF_001263595.1 Phalaenopsis equestris
CATTCTGGAAGATGCAAGTGTAGGATTTGTTGTATTAGAAAAAGTTATACCTGCTCTACAAGTAATTATAAGGAAGCTCTGGTTTATGCTTGTGGAGGAATGAAAAGTGTTGGATTGAATGACATTAGTTATTATTCAGTTGTCACTTCTCCCATCTATTGCGTTTAACATTGTAAATGAGAAAATAACGATGGATCCTATGGAAACATTGGTAAAGATGTATACAAAACTTTTTGATTCTATTAAGGTTTTTCTAATGAAGAAGTAATTTAACATGAAGATGGTCAAAATCAATTCAGTTGCAGAACACTTGAATAGTTTCAATATTATAACGAGTCAGTTGTGTTATGTGAGAATTAAGTTTAGTGATGAGGTTAGAGCACTGGTGTTACTATTTTTATTGCCAGACAGGTGGGATGGTTTGGTCACAACGGTGAACAACTCTTCAGAGAATTTGAAGCTGAACTTCAAAGACATTGTGGGTTTGATGATGAATGAAGAAGTTTGCAAAAAAGAAATATGGTGAATCATCAGGTTCTATGTTGAATTTTGATAACAGTGAAGGAATATGGATAACGATACAGGGAGAGGTAGATCCTAGTCCAAGAGAGCAAAGCCAAAGTCAATAAGAGGAGAACGCTGGAACTGCAATAAGAAAAGGCATTTTAAGAAGGACTACAAAGCTCCAAGAAAAGTTGTAGATGCAGGACCGGAAAGAAATCTCTCTACAAAAATCTCCACCAGTGAAATTGAAAATGACTCCATAATATTATTCCTAGTCAGTACTAAATCTTGGATAGTAGATTGCCCTTTTTTCATGCTTTCCCCAATAAAGATGTGTTTAGAAACGACACTCAGAGTGATCTAGGGAAAAGATAACAAGACCTACAATATCCTAAGCAAGGGTGATTGTGATAATAGGTTGTCAAATGGAACAGTCTAAAAACTTTTTGAAGTTGGACATGTTCCAATCTAAAAATAAATCTCATTTTTGTGAGCTAGCTAGCAAGGTCGGGACTTGTGATTACTTTCAAAGGTGATTTGTGGAAAGTAATCAGGGGGAACTTATGATGGCTTGGGCACAACATTTAAAGCACTTTTTTTTAACTAATTAACAAAATGGCTAATTTTATTGTTGTGGTTGAAATCAAGGTTGATGCAGGTCTATAACACCGTAGGCTTGGTCATATAAGCGAGAAATGTATGAACTCCCTACTTTCCAAAAATAAGCTTTAGGGTTTGAAATAAGTTGATCTAAATTTTTGTGAAGACTGTATATATGTCAAGTAGAAAAAAAACCTCTTTCTTTAAGAGTGGCTCAGTGGTAAAAATAAAATAATTAGAGTTAGCACATATTGATGTATGCAGTCCTACTCCAGTTCAGTCCATTGAAGGTTCTCGCTATTTTTTCGCATTTCTTGATGATGACCAGAGAAAGATATGGGTTTATTTCTTAAAACAAAAATTTTATGTATTTAAAGTCTTCAAGAAGTGAAAGGTTATTGTAGAAAATGAGACAGGTTTCAAGTTGAAGTGTCTCAGATAAAATAATAGTGATGAGTATCATTATTAGAAGTTTAAGAATTTTTGTATTATAGAGAGGTTCAGGTATGAGTTCATTGTCTCGAAGATACCGCAACAGAATGGTGTGGCTGAGCGCATAAACAAAAAATTTGCGGAGTATGCTAAGAGAATGATGTTGCATGTAGGCTTAACAAAACAATTTTGGGCTGAAGTAGTAAACACTACAATTTTTTTTGATTAAATGTGTTACATTAGTAACTTTGGATGAAGGTTTACCTGAAGAAGCCTGGAGTGAAAAAAAAAGTAAATCTTTCTCATTTAAGAGTATTTGAGTGTTCTGCATATGTGCATATTGATGCAGAGTCGAGAAACAAACTTAACTCAAGATCTGTCAAGTGCATCTTCATCGGATATAACTCAGATGAGTTTGGGTAAAATATTTGGGATTATCAGAATTATAAATTCATCAGAAGTGGGTATTTAACTTTTAATGAAATAGAGATTTATAAGGACAGGGTCAAATCTCATGATAGCCCATCAGCTACTTCTGGAAAATTTAAGTATGTTGAGATAACACGATACTAGTGGTCAGAAAAGTAGAAAAAGAAGTAGTGCTCAACCAGAAGGAGCACCAACCACCTACTACATAAATTAAAAGATACACTTGAGTGATAAGACCTATACACAGATATTCTCCTTCATTACACTATTTGTTATTAACTGATAATGGTAAACTGTAGTGCTTTAAGTCGACCTCTCTAAGTTGAAGATTCAAGGGAGTGGGAGCTTATTATGAATAACGAAATGTAATCTTTGGGGTCACATAAGACTTGGGATTTGACAATCATACCAGATGGAAAAAGAGCACTACATAACAAGTGGTTCTACTTGTTAAAAGATGAGTTAGATAGTAACAAGCACAACAAGGCAAGCCACATATGAAGATATTTCATATGCTTCAGCAGTTGGAAGTTTAATGTGCGTGATGATTTGTATCAGGTCAGATATTGCATATGCAGTGGAAGTGTTCATCAGGTACATGGGCAATCTAAGCAGACATCATTGGGAGGCAATGAAGTGTATTCTCAGGTATTTGAGGGGAACAATCAACATGACACTTTTTTATGGAAGTGGTGGGATCAGTTTACAAGAATTTATTGATTCAGATCTGACAGGAGATATAGATAGTAAAAGAAATACAACATGTTATATCTTCACTTTGTGGAAGACAACAGTGAGTTGGTTTTACATGTTGGAGAAGATCGTTGCACTTTCAGCTACAGAGGCCGAATCATTGTTATCACTAAGGCTGGTAATGAGTTGTTTTGGCTACAAAGTTTTTTGGGGAAATTGGAAAAGGAGCAGAGGATAGAAAGATTCACTTTGTAGTATGAGTGTGATTCATTTTTATAAGAATGTATCTTTTCATGCAAGAATGAAACACATTCAGCTAAGGTATCATTTTATTCGCTCTCTCCTAGAAGATGGAGAGTTGTTTTTGGAGAAGATATACACAGCTCAGGAGCGGAGGGGCTTGCCTTGAAGAATGGTGGAGATGGTAGTGTGATGGGAGTTTTAGGGGTGTGGAAGGGCTATGTAATTAGAAGTATAGCAACAGGTTGGAAGGGCATCCGTGTGGCCGACATAGTGCTAACTATCAAATGCATGCTTATTAGTATAATGGGTTGAGGAAATGTCTTCTACTTTCTCTAAAAGAAGTTGAAAAAAGCTAGTCTCAGATTAATGTTTTTATTGAAAGCATTATACTGTACATTCATAATATTAAAATTTAGATATATATTATAGCACTATAAATTTTAGGACAAAGACATTTACCACATTAGTTAAATAATCTTTTCCATACATAAGTATATATATAATGATTCAAGTTGACATCTTAAATAAATACATACATAAGTAACACCCAATCCTTTAATATCCCAAGAAAATTATTACTATTTTAATTTTTAAAAATAAAATAAATCTCCTCATGCAAAGCTAAGGTGGCATATATGAAATCATTGATTTTCATGCATACTATTTTTTGGTTGTGACACTCCATATTGCCCCCAAAAAATAAAGAAGAAATATTTACATGCATATCCCTACACAACCATACAATCTATCTTTAATTTACAGGTAATTGTACCTTGCAATCATCATTATAAATCAAGAAGATCTTGATAATAAAATAATCCCGCTACAAACTAAACTTAAACTAAGTTCTAATAATCAAACTTGATTAAAAATTAAAGCATATACCTATATGCTACTCTCGATATCATTATCATTGTTAAACGAAAAAAACAATGAACTAAAATTAATTTCATTACCATGGTTAAATAAAAAAAAATGAACAAATATAAAATAATTTTAATTCACCTAAATATTAAACCCACTTGAACATTAAATCTAAATTTGAAACCGTAACTTAAACAAACACCAATGTTTATAAACATATGTACACACATATATACATCTATACACACACACACACACACACACTATAACTTATTAATAAGTTGTTGCGCAACAGTTGTACCAGGAAGTTGTTGCATAGTAGTTGCACTAGGAAGATGTTGCGTAGAAGCTGTTGCAGATAAGTTGACTGACTGTTTGTTTTGGACAAATAATCATTCTGTCACTGGTAGTAATGTTGTTTGTAACATAACTGTCATAACAATATATTTACACTCAAAAAACAAAAATCCACTTCATAACCATACAAATAAAAGATATATATCTCACTTAACAACAAGCATCATGATTACTAGAATAAAGAAAAAAAACTATGAAAGTAAGATTTAATAATATGATAATATTATTTTTAAAATACTGACGACGTATGTCACGAGCTACACCGTTCTCCAAGGGTACTATCTATTCTCAATCACTCTCGGTGGTGGAATCTGTCAGACTGTCTGTCTATCAGAAAAAGTCACACTTCTTCGTGATTCTTTGCGGGCACCTATAGAACTATCTCTTTTCACAATATGGCCGATGTGACGTACACAATGGCACAGCAATCGTCAGGAGTAAATAATTGCTTAACAAAATCAGACCCCATATAATAACAATAAATTCATACTTTCTATTTCCAAATTTATACTTAATTATTTTTAATTACAATTCCACACTCATATATAGCAAAACAGACGACAAAAAAATTATGAAATCATTTTTGAGATTCATATCCCTACATTGTTTATTCACACAATAAATTTTTTAAAAAAAATACTTTCACTCAATTTGAACGTCATCTATAAAAAAGTATGAAAAAAATTAATCTAAATTCAATTTCATTATTATTTTCCTTTTCATTTCCTACTTCAAACCAAAGCTTTCTTCCTTCAATCGAAAACGGAAGGAAGAAAAGTCTAATTGCATTTTGATGGCGTGCCTATAATTATAAATCTACGTAAGTCCTTAGCTGTCTCCCATATCCACTTTCAAGTTTTCTTCTTGGCATGAATATTGATAGGAAGGTGAGCTAACCCAAAATTAGGCTTCATAGCAGACATCTCATCATCTTCATCTTCATCTTCTCCCCCCACGCTTTCTATGCTCAGTTGCTCCAACAGCCAAACCAAACGCAAATAAATTATTACAGCAAACGCCACCAACTAAACTACCATATAAATATTTTCTTAATACTAATTGACGAAGGATTAGCTAGCTTCACACAAAATCTGCAAATTTAGTTTCAGCTCTCCCTTACTTCAATTATAAATACCACGTGCATTAGCCACCTCCTTCCATCATATCCAGACTCACCAATCTTTTCTAAAAATGGCCTCCAAATCTCTGATCATCATCTGCTCTTTTCTTCTGGCGCTCGTATTCTCAGGAAACTCTGCTCGTTTTCTGTTGGAAGAAGCTCCAAAGGAGGAGCAGCCATCAGTGCCGAAGCTAGAATGGCCTCCTTTGCCTGAACTCCCAAAGCTAGAGTTGCCTCCGCTGCCAGAAATCCCTCATGAGCTACCCAAACTGGCTTTGCCTCCCTTGCCAGAGTTTCCACATGACTTGCCGAAGCTAGATATCCCTCAATTGCCGGAAATCCCTCATGACCTTCCCAAACCAGAGTTACCGCCATTGCCGGAAATCCCTCATGACCTCCCAAAGCCAGAGGCGTTGCCTCCGTTGCCGGAGATACCTCATGAGTTGCCGAAGCCGGAGTTGCCGTAGAAACCGCACTTGCAGCCGGAAAAGCCTCAACATCCGTGATGTGTTCAATTCTGCGTGTTACTGTCGTTTGAATTTTGAAGTTGTCGTCTTCTACTTTACATCATTCTATCAATTGTTGGTTTCTTAATTGTTACCATTTCATTTATATATTTTGGGTTGTATGTTATGTACGTACTTAATAGGTATTTCAAATTCTCTCTTTTGTGTATCATTTTTTTGGGTGCATTCTGAGGAATTATTTCTCTTCATGTATTTTACTTTTATTTTTACCATTTAGTGCTATTTTTATTGTTTAAAAAATAAAAAAAAGAAGGCATGAAAATAAAAATTAAAAAAATAACATTAGCGTAGGACTGTCAAAACAGTTTGTTATTCACGAACAGCTCACGTTTGCGAAAAAAAATGAGCAAAATATGAACATTTTTTTTTTTTTTGCGTTCAACATATATATTAACGAACCACACAAACAAATATTTATTTGTTAGTGTTCGACTCATTTTGACTCAAAATAATTAAATAACTTAAAATTAACACAAGGCTACAAAAATGTATAATTAATTAAAATTATTAATTAAACAAATAGAATAAAATATATTATGTTTTATTTAAATAAATATTTAAATTTAAATAATACAATTTAGGACTTACCCCTACTCTTAACATCTTACGGTTGCGTGATTAGGGTTGTCAAAATGATGAGTTGTTCACGAGCAGCTTGTTTCAAGCTCGCTAAGCAAACGAGCCGAACATAAACAAATTTTTTTTGCTTGATATTTAAATGAACTAAACAAAAACAATAGTATTTTTTAATTAGTCGAGCTTGGCCGGCTCGCTCAAGCTCCGCTCATTTACGCCCCAAGCCATAAGGACAGTGAACAAGGCAGGCAAGCTTATTTCTAGCTTATGCATGATTTATTATTAGACTTCGAGGCCGAGCGCAATATCACAAGTAGAAATTGGCTTATTTATAATAAATAAAAAATAATGTTAATTGAAGCAAACGTGTGATGAAATACGGACAGTGGGCATTTAATAATAAATTACATGTATGATAAAGTAGAATAGGTTTGTTTCATATTCTTAATAATTTATATCTAAACTCTTGATTTTTAGTGTATTTAAACTGCATGTTATGTTAATATTTTCTTAAAATGAGTCGAAGCAAGCCTAAATCAAGCTTAACTCGTTAACGAATCGATCAGTTTGCTCCTATTTATGAAGTAGAATTTGAGCCAGCTCACAAGTTATTTTGGCTCAGGCAGACCAATATGAAGCGCAAGTTTTATGAGTTATAAATTGCAAGTTCTTAAATGTCTGGAGGAGTAATTTTATTAAGCAATTCTAATTCAGCTTTTAATTTAAGGTCACTTCATTTTTACAATTAATTGAAGTCAATTGTGATTTTATTTTTTTTTAATGTTTTGTATGAAATATTATCATTTATTCAAATGTTTATAAAATTTTAAAGGTATTGTAATTTTAAATTACAACTAATTAAATGCATAAACTAATAAATGTTATATAGTTTGTAGATTTTTTTTATTGCTGCCTACCAAATTTATTTAAAAAAGAATAGAAATGAATTGATATAAAGTTGGTTAATAAATAAATAAATAAATAAGGCGGTCTCAACGATCAAGATGTGTGAGCATTACTCATAATATAAATATTCTGTCGTGATGGGTTTTGGTTGGCCATGCTAGGCAAGTTGGCTGGCATGATCATACACCTATTGATTTGTCATTTTTGTTTTAGAGAAAGCCCTAGGTTAGGATTTTACATTCGTGGCCAAATCTCTAAGGAAGCCAAGTGTGTTTCCTTGCAAGCCTTAGCCCCATCCTGTGCGGGTCGGAATCCCAACTTCCTACGGCTGAAGTGGTATCTTATATTCTGTGAAGTGATTGGAACATTGCATTTTCAAAACGGAAAAAGTTTTATAACTAGTATTTCAAATAAATTATTACAGCAAA
>NW_018253515.1:12329-13529 GCF_001263595.1 Phalaenopsis equestris
GTGCTAGAAAATTTGTTGCAGTAGAGTAATATATTATCATCTTAGCGTGCTACGAAGATTCAACACACACTTAGAAGAAAAAATAACTAGCAATGATACCAGAAGTTTTTACATTAAAAACTTGTGAAGCGAAAAACCATGAGATCTGGCCTAGCTGAAGAGTTTCACTATAAAATGATGATTCCACTTGAACGAAGACTTTTTTTTTTTTTTTTGCACTGCAAAACAAAAGAATATATCGTTGTTTGTCTGCTACGTAGGACGGGGACGACTTTCTTATGCGTCGCAGCACGAAAGAATATCTCGTTGCACTCCTGCTATGCATGATGAGACTTTCATCTGCACATCAGAACGAAAGAATATCTCTTTTCTCCTTTGTTGAGTAGGAAGCAGATGACTTTCTTATGCATTGTAACACGAAAGAAGATTTCGTTGTTTGTCTGTCATAGAATGGAGACGAATTACTTTTGCACTGCAACACAAAAGAACATCTCAGTGCTAGCCTGCTATGCAGAATGATGGCGGCCTTTCTTTGCACCACAAGGTGAAACAAGATCTTGTTGTTTGTCTGCTACGCAGTATGGAGACAATTTTCTTCTGCACCATAACGTGAAAGAAGATCTCGTCTTCTACACGAAACGGGGACAACTTTTTTCTTCTGAAAAATCTCATTGGATTAAAACTCCGCTCTCCACTCTCTTTCTTTTTTTTTTCTATATCCTCCTCACCTGTGATTCTTCCTCTCATCCATGATCTCTATTTATAGGCTCAAGAGGAAGCCTAACATTAATAACAATTGAATTTTAAGAAAAAGGTAAGAGAGAGGAAAAACTGAATTACTTTCATATTCTTATGCTTTAACCTTCTGAATTAAAAAAAAAAAAAAAAAAAAACAGGTTGGAAACAGTTTCCTCGGGGTAAAGGAAGGTTTCCTCAGGGTAGAGGAAGAGAAGTGCAAGGAGGAGCAATTCCTTGCGGTAGAAAGAAAAAGGAAGAAAAAGAAGATTGTTCTTCCTAGGCTTCTTCTCGGTGGCTTGTGGCAAAAGAGAAATTGGGTTTATTTCTCTTGTAAGTTTTTTTCTTTTGTGTATCTCGGTGTAAAGTTTTCTTCAGTGTATCAAGGTATAGAGAGAAGAACATAGAGAGTGGAAGAGAAGAGAGCAACAAAGAGTGAGAGATACCTCTTGTAAGTCGAGGTGA
>NW_018253516.1:0-2458 GCF_001263595.1 Phalaenopsis equestris
TATTTATCGCTAAATTTTCTAATTTACCAAATCTAATTAATTTATTGTTACCTTTTCTGACAATGATGCTAAAAACTTGATCCCAAAAATATAGTTGTGCAAAGTATATAAAGTTGACTCCACTTTGTAACGGTGCCAAAAACTTGATGTGTTATTTTATGAATAAGAAATTTAAGCAATTTATGTAGGGATTCTATGCAAGTATACGTATCATTATCAAGTAACTGTTTAAGCCCAAAATATTGATCCCACGAGGAAGGTTTAAATTGGAAATGATAAGATTATTAGGAAATTCACATCAATAAAATAAAAATACTGTCAGTAATTAATAATATTTAAGCTACTATCAAAACTAAATTATTAACTACTAGCAAAACTGTAATCTAAAGTTTAAAATAGTAATTACCAGACTATGTTTATGTGATGAAGTTATTTAATATGAAAAAACATATTTCTCACTACAATAATTTTTTGGTTAAATGAGATGAGATAAATGGTTTAAATCTATATTGTGCCAAATAAGAACAATTTTACTCTACCCTGATTCAGTGTTATAAAGAATCATTGTCTAATCTCAGGTTCAGTCCCTAAATCCATGGTTAGGCTGGGAGGATACTGGCTCTCACTCCTAAGCTCCCACTTCCCTTCCCCTGAAGGCTAATGCTTGCTTAAGTTCTTAAGCACTAAGACCAAATTGGGGATTTTAGTTTGACACCCTAAAATCTCCAGTTCTATGCCTAAAAAAGTATATTTCCCTTTTTATTTTCACTTAATTCCATGAACAACGACTACTCAACAAAGAATGAGAGCTTTGGTTCAACACTCCTCCATGGAATTAAATGAGATTCTCACTTTGTTGTAGAACTCATACTCAATTTCTCGGATCATATGTTTCACAACAGATTTTAAAATTTCAATTGGCCAGATTGAAAAGTAAATTAGGAACGGTGTGGAAAAACCATCATAATTTATTTTATATTTTAAAATTGACACATCCAAATTATCTCTTCATTTCACCATATCTCATAGTAGGGAGAAAGATAAAGAAAACTACTCAGATTTTATGAGAAAGATACAAAAAAACATAAATTTCATATATAAAAGAAAGTTCATACAATAATAATAAACAACAACACTTATCTGTAACTTTTTTTTAAAGCAAATCCCTTGTTGCCTCCCTTAAACTCTTTCTCTCTTTATAAGACTCTTGATTCTCTCTTAGAAGATGTAAGGAAGAAGAAATCTCTCACTTTTCTCCCTCTCTATCAACTCTTACAAAAGAATTCACACTTAAACTCACCACAAAACTCAAAACTCTAAGGAACTAAATGACTAATGAACTCAAAGTGGTTGGAAGGGAGGTGAGAGAGAGATTTTTCTTCTCAATTTTCACTCTAAATAGAGCGTAATGTCGGTTTTCCAATAGGTGCATCCAAAAACTCTTCAAAAAGCCTCTAAATTTGTTGAATCTTCTAGAAATCGGTCTTGCACTGATATTGGCACTGTCGACGCCCATTCTGGCATCGTTAGTGCCAGTGGCCCATGAATTAATTCATTGCTCTCTGTCAAATGGCGTTGTCAGTGTTGAGGAAATTCTGGACTCCATTCTATAGGTCTGCGCAGTCGGCATCCAGCCCGGCACCGCCGGCATTGAATATTTCTTCCAAAACTCCATTTTGACTCCAAATTCATTCTTTTTGCCTTTTTTTTTGCTTCAAGTCCTAAAAATCATTTGCTTCAAGTCCTAAGAATCAGCAACCTACAATAAAATATGAAAAATACCTTCCTTTTAAAGCGCAATATCACCAAAAATGAATATAAAATATAAGTCTAAAAATGCATATATTTTTGGTGCATCACTGACATGGGGTAATTCAACTATCGAGTCTGGCTTGCTATCCACACAAACATGCAAATGCAAATAGTCATGTGATAAAAGTAACAAGTGTGCCATGGGGGCAGTTTCCCATGAAGGTTGGTGTATCATGAAGGTAGTAACTTGAAAGGGTGGGCGTGTCGTGGGGACCGAGGCTTGAGAAATGGGTGTGTCATGGAGGCAGTAACTCAAAGATGGGCGTGTCGTGGAAGCAAGACACCATTAAAAGGGTGTTTTATGGTGGTAATGACCAAAAGGGTGCGCATGACTTGGAGGCAGTAGCTTGACGATTAGGCATGCCACAAAGGCAGTGACCCAAAAATGGGCATGCCATGGAGGCATGGGTCTGAGAAGTGGTTGACCCAAAAGGATGTGTCTACCGTAGAGCTAGGGACCCCACAATTGTGTATGTCGTGGAGGCAGTGGCCCGAAGAGTTGCAACAAAAATAAATGAGAATGATCATGCAAGCTAACACAAACAAGATGTAATGCATCATACAAGTAAGCAGACACACACATGCAAATACCAAAACATGCATTATGAAAGTGGTTCGGAGAGCGACCAGTTGATCAAAAGTGATC
>NW_018253517.1:0-5665 GCF_001263595.1 Phalaenopsis equestris
AACTCTCTTCTTTCCAACAATTTTCAGAACTTTCACGCACACTTTAAGAAGTCTCACTTCCTTCTTTTATAAATTTCTAAGAGCTGCCTTGATAACTCTTCAAAATGTGTCCCAATTTGATGTATTCTCCAAAGGATGCCTCCTTTCATAAGTCTTTTAATAATATTTTTTAGTGGTCATACCCCCCCTCTTTAGCCACTAGGTGTCTCAAATTCCCCTTTAAAATTCAGCAAAATGAAGTAAACAATCACATAACTGCCTCTGACGCTTAAGCGTGGGGCCTCTGGCACTTAAGTGTGGCCTTCTCTGTTTCGACGGCGCTTAAGCGCCTGATCTGGCGCTTAGGCGCCAAAACACTTTAGCACAATTTTCACATTTTTGCTCCAAATTTGATCTTTTTTCACTCATTTTAGCATTTTCACTTTTTTACTTGTACCTAGAAGAAAAACACATAAATAGCTTCCGTTAAAGCGCAATATCTTAAAAGTATGTATACAAATGTGTCTGGTGTATTAAAATCCCCCGAACTTAAAATGTTATTTGTCCTTAAGTGACACTTCAATCTTTAAAAACTAAATAAGTATGATATGTATATGAGTTTCTTTTTGAGTTACTAAAATTTAGATTTAGAAATATAGTAGTCCAATTTAGAAAAAAATATTTAGTAAATGAGACCAACTTAACGTTTAGAAATTTTTAATGTTAAGAAATATGAAAATATGAGTTCCTATCTAATTTAGAAATATTCTATCTAATTAAGAAATATTGTAAGTTCTCTACATTTAGATTTTAGTTATTTTATTTTATCTACTTAAAAATTTTTATTAAAATTAATTTTAGTTACTATATTCCTTAAGCTTAAGAGTTCCCCAAGTCTTATACTTTTAAAAAGATCAAATGTGGAACCAATTTTTGATTAGGCACTAATCCTCAAGCTTCTCCTCCCTTACTTTTTCTCTTCTTTTTCTTTTTTATTTTTCTTTTTCTTTTTCTTTTGTTTCTCTTTTTTTTTCTTTTTCTTTTCTTTTCTTTTTCTTTTTCAGGTAAGGATTACTATATCTGAATAGGCTTTCATAATTTTCTTTTAATGGTTTTGATTTCCACTTTTCCTTTCCTAAAGCAAAGTCTTATATAAATCTTTTACTTAAAAATATAATACTAGTTTTGAAAATTATTTTTAACAAAAGAAATTTAAGTATTAAAAATAAAAGTCTAGATTTCTAAATTTTTCAAAAATATAATTTTGCTTACTTAAAGATAATTACACTATATTTAACATTTTATATACTACAAATTTTTAACTGAAAGTTTTTGTTCATTACTCAAAATTTTAACTAATTTTTTTTACTCATTTCTAAAATCAAATTTTACTTCCCAAATATAACTTCATATACATAATCATTTTTCTTTTCAAATCAAATTCTTTTGCAGCTCATTTGAGAATAAATAAAATTCAAGTTTTGAAATTATTTTTCATCCCCCCCAAACTTAAATTTTTAACAAGATTAAACATTTTAGGAGCAAATATAAATATGCAGGAATGAAAATTTGTAATAACATGCAAAACATGAGTAAAATTAATTTTTGATTAATTTTCTATCATTTTCATTTCAATTCAACATGTAGAGATTCAATAGACTTCTAAGTAGTGGGTACAAACATAAAAATAAACTAACACACTAACTTTAATTTCCAATCTCAACATAAGAATAAACACACTAACATGATAAAAGAAAAATACAGGGTAGCAGTTTTCTAAGTTTAAAATTTAAAACTAAAGTTAGCAAGATTTTTAAATTTTCTCAAGACAGAATCAAGTTCAATCCTTAACTAACACAATAATCAACACATAGCAACAATTACTAACTTAGAAATTAAAACAAAACATAACATCACAATAATAATTAAACAAATTAAAAGTCTCACACATCACAGAGTCTAAACAAATACACAAATGCAAGTGTAGCAAGTCCAAACCACATAGTCCAGCACATATTACAAACATCAAAATAAATAACTCAGTCCTCATCCTCATCATTCTCAGAATCATCGCTATTCCAGACATTTGTAGGCTCATAATTAGGCTTTCTAGGATATGGAGGAAATTGCACTCTTGGGTTAACCCTAATGAGGTTTTCCAGAGATGAATGAAATTTCTCTTCATAATCAATTTTTCTTCTATTATACCCATCAATATGACCTGCAAAGTAAATTTCCTACCTTATCGGCGGTATAGTTGATATTATCCATCATCCTCTGCAATAGTTGACTTTGAGTTTCTGTAGACTCACCTCTAGAAGTAGAAGCTCGTGAGAAAGATGGTCTAGATGTAGATGCAGCAAAAGGTAGAAGCAGTAGACGTTGCCATTCCATAACTCCTTGAAAATCCTCCTTTCCAGCCAAAAATAGAATCCTCTAAATATGACTTCACATTAACTATTGTGATTGGCTTTAGAGGCAACAGTACTTCCTCCCAACTATCATATCTCACTCCAGCTTGCACACATAAAGAAAAGATCAAGGATGCAAATCCTAGACCTACAGTAGAAATGACAGTGGCAGAACTGATGAAAGTATTATAGATCAAAGCTCCAACTTTGATAAGCTTGCCTTCCTGAATAGTTCAATGTTCCTCTTTCTTTGTTAACTTCACTGAGATGATTTGGAAGTAATAGACAGGCTGAAATAAAATAGTGTCATGCCTTTGAAGGTGCACTCAACTTTGAGGTGGAAAAATTGACTCTTCTCTCATTTGTGATTTTCCAGAGCCCTCTTCCAACAATTAAATAAAAAATAATCTCATCTAGCTCTGTCTCAGTAGGACTATAGTTCGCATAAAAAGACAAAGTATCACGTGGTAAATCATTAAAACATATTGATTACCTCCAGTCAAAAAGGTACCAATTTCCTTCTAACCATGAATCGATCGTCTTCAGCCTCAAATAGGTTAGCATAGAACTCCCTAACTACAGAGATAACGACCACAGGAAAAAAACTGCAGAATAGTTCTCAATTTCGGCGAACAATCAGATCTTCTACAGATCCACCTGGACTCTTAAAACATCGCTCCTGGATAAGTTTTTGTGATTGCAGAGCATCACTGTACCTATCTTGAGCTTTCAAACTCACAAATTTGCTCCAATCAAAGTGGCTTTTTCCTTTGCTCCTTTTCATTCTTGGTGTCATTCTACAAATTTCATAAAATTCCACAATAACTTCAAAAATCAAGTATAATCCACTAAACTTAACTCTTATAAGTATAAACTACACTTTCTATGCAACTTTCTATGCAATTTCCATAGATTTTTCCTCATTTTTCACCATGAATAGTGATTTTCAAATTCTTCCAAATGTACTCAAAGTACATGGTGAAAATCCAAAATTTTTACATAGAAGTGAAGCTCTTACCTTAAGAAATCCAAATATAACAAATTTTTTCCAAATTCACCAAGAAATCTCCACAAAATAGCTTGCTCTAGCATCCAAAATTGTAAACTCAAGAGGTTGAAGGTGACGGCGAGAGTAAAAAAGGCGATTTTTGGGTTTATTTTTCACTTTTAACCGTTGGCGAACCGGTTTTTGTGAACCGGCGCTTAAGCACAGATAAGTGGCGCTTTGGCGCCTGCCTCTCGGGTTAGCGTGAGAATGTGGCTCTTAGGCGCCGGTGCATGGTTTTTAATATTTTTGAACTTAAGTAAAATGCACTATAAGCCTAAGTATACCACCCCTAAATGGTCTCATAACACTTAAATAACTATTTTCCTCTCCCTTAACTCTCCTTTTTTTCTCAAAATTCTCCAAAATAACTAATTTGATTTGAGGCTAAAAATAACACAAATTTTCACAAAAACAAACATATACATTCATTCACAAACAAGTACAAATACATATAACACTTAGGTCTCACTCCAAATAGTCCCGAATGAGAAATTCTTCTAAATACAAACACTAAACTAACTAACATAAACTCCCAAAAATAGTATTTAACTCTTAACACATAACACATTAAACAACAACTCTAACAAACAAACTTTAACATAGAATTAACATAGAACTTAATTTTATACTTCATTTGTTGGGACAAACTCCGGTCTTTCATTAGTCTCTCCTTGGGCAATCAGAATATAAAGTTGATAAAACGGACGGTGGTGACATGCTTTAATATTATCTTCTTTTATCCATTTTTGTTTAAGATACATCTCCTTATCTGCTTCCTCTATATAACTAGTATGACAAAATTGCATTTTCAATTTCCATCCAATATGTTCTAGATGGGCATGAATCTCAATTACCTTTGTCTCCAGTAAAGCCATGACAGTCTCAATTTTGTTGATCTTTTCCGATATTCCTTCAATACTAACGACTAAGAAACCGTTATACATCTCTTGTGCACTTTGACTAATGAATCTCTTCCTCATGGTCTCTTCATTTTCTTCAAATCAGTCTCCCATGAAGACACTTCTCAAAATCTCTCTCTCTTAAACTTTAGAACTGAAAATGATCTGGGGTGAAATTCCTTCAGTAAACCCTTCTATTTATAGTCTTAAATCCCTTTGGTAACTCCTAAACACGTCCAAAACAGCCTTGGCACATTTTAGTCAACCAATTGGCAGTTAAACCTTCTAGAATCTGAATTACGCACATGATTTTTAACTCCCGCGCTTAAGCACCGAATATTGGTGCTTAAGCACCAGTGCTTAATTTTGCACAAGTTAACTTAACATCCAAATTTTCATTTTAGCATGTCAAGATCACTAAATCAAGTCTTAAAATCATTAATAACACATAATAGTCTAAAAAATACTACCCCAAATTTCTCTTAATCACACACAAACAACATTCAAAGCAAAAAACATTGATAACTATGGGTTGTCTCCCACAAAGCGGTTGGTTTAACGTCGTCAGCTCGACGTAACAAGTGCTTATTCTAGTTGACCCAACATCATTCGATTGTTAAATTTATGTTGATCCCCTACTAATAAGGTTTCAGTCTATGATCATTTACTTTAAACACTTTCTCAATTTTAGGATCTTTAATATCCACAGCTTCGTAAGGATAAACATTTATCACAACAAATGGGCCCATCAACCTGGACTAAAGTTTGCCTGAAAATAATCTTAATCTTGCATTATATAGCAAAACTTGTTGCCCTGACTGAAATTTTTTAGTAAAAATCCTTCGATCATGCCACATCTTCATCTTTTCTTTGTAAATCTTAGTACTCTCATAAGATTTATTCATTATCTCTTCAAGCTCATTTAATTGTAATAATCTTTTCTCACAACATCTTTTAAATTATAATTAAACTCTTTAATCGTTCAATATGCTTTATGCTCAAGTTCAATTGGTAAGTGACAAGCTTTCTCAAATATTAGCCTATGTGGGGACATTCTTATAAGAGTTATGTATGTAGTCCTATAAGCCCACAAAGCATAGTCAAGTTTGACTGACCAATCCATTTTTGTTGGATTCATAGATTTTTTCATAATTCTTTTAATTTCCCGATTGGATAATTCAGCCAAACCACTTGTTTGAGGATGATAAACAGTGGCAATTTTATGATTTATATGATATTTCTTTAATAATTTCTCCATTATGGCATTTCTGAAATGACTTCCCCCATCAGTTATGATAACTCTCGGCATCCCAAATCTACAAAATATG
>NW_018253517.1:5948-7093 GCF_001263595.1 Phalaenopsis equestris
AAATAAATTTCCTCTTCTGTTGGTATGTTATTCCATAGGGTATAATATCACTAACAAGAAAGTTCACAATGTTGGCATACCACGGAAATCACACTCATTAATATTGAACAGTTTTTCATCTGAAAAATGTTCATTAATTTCTTATTCAAAATAGAGTAGTTTTTCTAACTCAATTATGAACGAATGATCAACAATTTGATTTTCAATTCCCTTCCTATCTACTATTTCAAAGTTAAATTCTTGCAAAAGAAGAATCCATCTTATAAGTTTTAGTTTAGCATCTTTCTTTTTCATTAAGAGCTTAATAGCATAATGATCTGTATGCACTATGCAATGAGTTCTAATTAAATATGATCTAAATTTATCAAAAGCATATACTATTACTAATAACTCTTTTTCAGATGTTGTATAATTAATGTGAGTTTCAGTAAGAGTTTTACTATCATAGTAAATTTCTTTGAAAATTTTATCATATATTTGTCCTAAAACAGTTCTAATAGTATAATCACTAGCATCACTCATCAGTTCAAAAGGTTTTCCCCAATCTGGTGAAACTATAATTGATGCAGTGACTACTTTTTCTTTTAACAACACAAAAGCTTTTAGGCACTCTTTATAAAAATTAAAAATTGTATCTTTCTCTAGTAAATGACATATATGCTTAGTAATTTTTGAAAAGTTTTTAATATATCGTCTGTAGAATCCAGCATGTCCTTAAAAACTTTTAATTTCCCTTACATTTGTTGGATAAGGTAAATTAGCGATCAATTGAATTTTAGCAGGATCTATTTGATGTCCTAAAACTATTCCTCCTGGTACCATAAATTGACATTTTTTTCAATTAAGAACTAAATTTATTTTTTCACAGCGCTTAAGGACTTTTTTCTAAATGATTTAAACAATATTTTAAACATGAGTCAAATAAAGTCCCAAACACTAAAAAATCATCCATAAATACTTCAAACTTTTTTTCAATTAAATCACAAAAAATTGTCATCATACATCTTTGAAATGTAGCAGGGGCATTACATAAACCAAAGGGCATTCTTCTAAAAGCAAATATACCATAAAGACTGGTAAAAATTGTGTTCTCTTGATCCTCAAAAGTTGTTTGTATTTGGTGATAACTGATATATCCATCCAGA
>NW_018253518.1:0-1505 GCF_001263595.1 Phalaenopsis equestris
TTATTTTAACTGGTCTGTAATATTAGGAGCTTTCTTTACATATAAAGTATTAGAGAATTTGTTGGGTAATGAAATTTTGAAATAAGTACAAAACTAACCATTATACAAACACAATATTTCACTAACACATCACAAAACTAAATAACAAAATTTACAAATACATTAAAATACAAATATAAAAATCACATCACATTACAATTTTACAAAATACTAATCAAGGTCAATTATAACTACACATGCAAATTTTAAACTACAACACAAAACATTTATAACAATAATTAAAAATAATCTAACTACAAACATAAAATAAAATATAGAATAAAATGAAAGTACAAACAAACATACATTTATCTCTATCACAAAATCACAAAAAAAAGTACATCAATCACTATCATATATCAAAATTTTATATTATATCATCGTCTCCCTGGTTAGCCGATGGATTAAGCTGATACTGAGTATAATGGGGGCATTCAAGAAAAGTAAGATCCGACTCACCTCTGTAGTGTCGGGCCTGAGCTTCGTAGTAAGCTATCTCGAAGTCAGAATGCCTCTAAAGGTACTCACTATCATAATCATGTCTATGTTATAATCCCCCAATTCTTTAATTTATTTTATCTATACTCTTCCACTGCAAGGTTAACTCATTCATTAAATCATGAACGGTAGGGGAACTAGAGGAAGGAAGGTCATAACTAGTAGAGGGGACATATCTACTAGTAGAAGGTTCTTTACTCCTACTGCCAGATCTCCATCCTTCATGGGATTCATACATATTTAAATTAATTTTACTAATGGGTTTCATAGGGTAAACCCATTATTCATCATCTCTAGCTTCAACTCCAGAAAGTTGGCAAAGTGCATAAATGAGGCCTGGTTGTCCCAGACCTCCACTATATTCACTCCTTACCGTGGTCAAAATATTCTTTTAAATAATTCTCCCCATATTTATAGTCCAATTGTTCTGAATAAAAAAATTCAGAATAGCTATATCTCTTGTTACCTCACTATGGTGATGGGTAGGTAACAAAGTAGAGGAAATAAAATAGTGCCACGCTTTAGATATGGCATTCAACATGGAATCAAAAAAATTTACCCGTTCTCGCTACTTTATCTTCCATGTCCCTTTCCCATCAGTGAGAAAGTTAATGACATCATTCAGTGGGCCTTCCATTGTACTGAAGGTTTCATAATTACATATATAGGAGTATGGGACTTCATAAAATGAGTTAATGCGGGCGGCACTAAACTCAACAGAAAACCCTCTTACTCAAACAGTTCCGTCGTTAGAATAGAATGCATAGGCATATAACTCTTTCAAAACATTCATAGCAACGTTATTGGTGGTATAACAAAAATTTTCCCACCTCCGTTCAGTAATAACTCGTTCAACTTTTCCTCCCGGACTCTCAAAAACACGATTAAGTATACATTTCTTTCCTATTTAGAACTAAATTAGTTCTTTCGCATAACTCCATAACTTTTTCAAGATAATTTAAGCATGC
>NW_018253518.1:1540-4252 GCF_001263595.1 Phalaenopsis equestris
TTCTATTTCATCATCAATTAACTTACTAAATATAGACATCATACATCTCTGGAATGTTGCAGGTGTATTATATAATCTGAAAGGCATTCTTTGAAAAGCAAGAGTTTCAAAAGGTCTAGTAAATGTTGTTTTTTCTTATTCCTCAAGAGCAATAGGAATTTGATGATAGTCAATATATCCATCTAAAAAAACAAAAATATTTGTGCCCAGTAAGTCTATCCACTATTTGGTCTAAAAATGGTAAAGGGAAGTGATCTTTCCTATTAGTATTGTTTAATTTTCTATAATCAATGCAGATATGCCACCTAGTAACTTGTCTGATAAGTATTAATTCATTATTCTCTTGTGCTTCAGCAGTGACCCCTCCCTTCTTAGGAAGACAATGAATTGGACTTACACAAGCACTTTCCGAAATAGGATATATAATTTCAGTGTCCAACCATTTCAAAATTTCTTTCTTGACTACTTCTTTTATCATTGGGTTTAATATCCTTTGTGGATCAACTCTTGGTTTATATTATTCGTCCAGTATAATTCTGTGCATACAGATCAAAGGGCTGATTCTTTTAATATCAACTAAAGTTTAACCAAAAGTTCTCTTATATCTTTTAATGTATCCAAAATTCTTTGCTCTTGCAAATCATTTAACTCTGAAGATATAATAATAGGTTATGTAGATGAGTTTCCCAAAAACACATACTTCAAGTGGTTAGGCAATATTTTAAACTCAAGTTCAGGTGGTTTTATAATTGACGGAACTAGATTCTTATCAGCATTTCTTGTAATATCCAGCATCTCAAATCTTTCTTGAACATAATCTAATTCTTCATTTTCTATTTGTCCAAAATAACTTCATCTTTGTCTTCAAAATCTTTATTCTCTTCAAAATATTTTTTAAAATGCTCGTTCAATAGATGTTCATTAATTTCCATGGAAAAACATTCATTACATCTTTTCGACAGTAGAGTATTTCATAGATTTCTGAATGTTAAAAGTTACTTCTTGATCGTTAACTCTCATAGTTAATTCTCCCTTTTGAACATCTATCATAGCTTTTCCAGTAGCTAAAAAAGGTCTCCCTAAATTTATAGGTATTTCTTTATCTTCCTTCATATCTAAAACATGAAAATCCACAAGAAAGATAAATTTATCAACTTTTCTAATACATCTTCTATAACTCCCTTAAGATAAGTAACTGAAAGATCTGCTAACTGAAGAGTTACAGAGGTAGGTGAGACTTCTCCTAATCCTAACTAAGTGCAACTGTCTCATTATCAGTGAACTTTCTTTTCTTGTTCAAAATATCTTTCATAAACTTCACATAATTGGGCATTTGCTCTAAAACCTCTACGAAAGGAATATTTGCCATTAATTTATTAAGAATTTCTATAAACTTGAAAAATTGTTTATCCTTATTGTGTTGCTTAAATCTTTAAGGAAATAATGGTGGAGGTTTCTCCACAGTAATCTTCATTGGTGTAAGTGGATATTTTAAATCTGGGTATTCATGATCCTTTTCTTTTCCTGTATCCACTTTTTCTTTTTCAGTTTCCATTTCTTTCTGTACTATTCTTTCTAATTCTTTTCCACTTTGTAATTGTATCGCTTTTATTTATTCTTTTCCTTGATGTTTAGGATTTGGTTCTACAGTATGGAAAAGTTCTCGATGTTCGGTTACTATGTGTAGTAGCGATATGCCCCAATTGATTTTCAATACTCTTGATAGCAGTTCCTTGATTTTGTAATTGGTTTCCTTGAATTTGTAATTGATTTCCTTAATTCTATAATTGTTGGCCCATGTTCAGTATCAGCTCTTCCATAGACAACTTCTTTTCCTTAAATTGAGTGTTACTGTTAAATCCTGAAGGATAAGAAGGTCTATAATTAACATTTCCTTGGTTGGATGAGTTTACTGGGTTGTTTGCCCATTTTTGATTTGAAGTTAGGATGATTCTTCCAACCTGGGTTATAAAAGTTTGAGTAAGGATTGTTGGACCTATTGTTAATAGCATTTAAAGTCTCATAAGAATGTTGAAAATCCACAAATTGCCCAGATGAATTCTCTTCCATCATAGTAGGTGTTGGAGAATAATTCATTCCATAATGATCTAATTTTTTTGATATTACAGCAATCTACGAAACTAACATAGATATTGCCTCAGAATTGGTGATACTAGCTACTCTTTTAGTATTTGCCCTTTCAGAGGGCCATTGAAAATTATTGGTAGTCATATCTTCTATTAAAGATTAAGCCTCATCAAAAGGTTTTGACATTAAAGAACCACCAACCACAGTATCTATAATCGATCTAAGAGATCCCACTAATCCACTGTAAAAAGTTTAAATTATTAACCAATCTGGCAACAAATGATGTGGGCACTTCCTAAGAAGATCTTTAATTCTCTCCCAAGCTTCATATATCGACTCTCCATCAATCTGAAAAAATGATGTTATGTCATTTCTAAGTTTAGCAGTTTTGGATGGAGGGAAATATTTGGATAGAAATTTCTGTGAAAGTTCTCCTCAAGTTCTAATAGATCCAGGTGCTAAAGAGATTAACCACATCTTATCCATATCCCTAATTGAAAAAGAAAAAAGTCTAAGTCTAACAACATCGTTCGAAACTCTGCCATATTTAAAGATAACACAAAGTTCTAAAAAACTAGCATGGTGTAAATTAGGATCTTCATTTGGTGTACCTCCGAATTGATT
>NW_018253518.1:4525-8827 GCF_001263595.1 Phalaenopsis equestris
ATAAGATTTTCAGGTCCAAATTTATGCATACAATTGAAATCAGTACACAGAAAAACAGTTAACTAAATATGAAAATAAGTTACAATTCAAGTAAAAGTTTTTTAATAGTCCTAATTTATCCGTTACTCTAATTATGATTTTTTTTTAATCCAATTTTTACTCCCTGACAACGGCGCTAGTGACTTATATATGCTTAAAAATACAAGGATTTGATGCTGCTGCTAGAAGATTTAACTCCCTGGCAACGACACCAAAAACTTGATAACTATTATAGATTTAATAAAGATGTGTATAAAATATTCAATAATGGTAAAGTCACACTTATCAATGCAAGTAGATGTATCGCTCAAGTAATACAGGGCTCTAATGGAGTCCTGAATATCGATCCTACAGAGAATAATATTAGAGGATACGAACTAAGATTTAAAAAATCAATATTTAATCACAACAATAAATTTCAATTTGCATATTTGTTGCTAATAGGCAATTGAAATAAAAATGTAATTTTAATATACTCTTAATTAACTAATCCTATTAAAAAAGTTTTTAATGTAAAGTTTAATATATAAGAAAGAATCCTTCTCCTAATCAAGAAATTTAAGTGAATGGATAAAATGAATCAGTTCAAATTGTATCGTGTCAAATAGGAGCATATATATTCCTTACCCTTTAGACCAAACATAAAGAACATTGACTAATCTTATGCTTGGTTACTGAATCTGTGGCTAGGCTGGGAGTATACTAGCTCTCACTTCAGAGCTCCCATGGTCCCCTCGCCTGAGGGCTAACATCTACACTTCAGCACCCAAATAATAGGACCAAATTGATGATTTTAGTCTGTCACTCTACATCTCCAATTCTACGCCTGATAATTTTTATTTCCTTATTTATTTGCACCCAACTTTCAAGGCCTTTGACCTCCCTAAATCTTAGATGTAATCTTCACTTTTGTTGTAAAACTCAACATATTTTAACAAATCAATTGGCCAGATTGAAAGTAATCTAAGATTGAAGTAAAAAGATCATCACAACTTCTTTAAAATTCTCATGGCACAACCAATTTAAATCACCATTTCATAAAATCTCAAGACAATTAGAAAAACAAAGAAAACTACTCAGAACTCATGGAGAAGATACTGCAAAACTTAGAATTTATATATAAAAGCAAAGTTATACAAACTTCAATAAGTAAATACAACTTATCTCTAATTCCTCCCCAAGCAAACTCATCAAAGTTCCTCTGAATCTCTTCCTTTCCTTACAGCATACAGAATTCTCCTTCGAAGTGGCAAGGTGGAAGAAATCTCTGACTTTCAATCTCTCGAAGAATTCCTCATAATACTAACCACTCTCTACACTCTAATGGTCACCACAAACAACAAAGACTCAGCGGACACCTGTGGACACCCTCTTTTTTGGCTTCAAAATGTTTCTTTTAAGGTTGTAGAAGAGCTTTCAAGAGTTGCCCAAGCATCCCTTCAAAAATCGTCCACATTCAATGCATCTGTTGAGAGAACCAACGTGCTCGCTGTCGCCGGCCTCGATAGCGTCGTTGACGGCCTTCTAGAATATTTAATTCTGAACTCTCGAGAAAAACTCGCTGTCAGCGGGGTCAACCTTACCGTTGGTGCCAAAGATTAAATCTTTACATTTTTGTCCTTTTTGCTCCAAATTTGCTCATTTTTGCATATTTTTTCTCCAATGACCATAATTCAACAAACCTGAAACAAAACATCAAAAATACCTTCCTTTAAAGTGCAATATCATCAAAATTAGTGTAAAATAGGTATGAAAATATCAACATATTTTTTTTGGTCAATTTGCTGATTTGAAAATTAAATCGAATTGTGTCATGCTAGGCGCACTTTAAAATTTCCTTATGTTAATCAAAATTTTCTACTTTTAAACTTCTTTTACTAAATTTTTAAAATCCCCACAAACTAAGTAAAAAAACTTACCCATTCTACAGATCGACTTCTGTTAATTTTTAGTGCTCGCACAAAGATTACGATGTTTTGGCCAAATAGTTAACCCCAGAACTTTCTCTTTTGAAGATGTTGCAATGGCGTGCCCAATGCTTACTTTTTCCTGCAACCTGCCGATGAGCCGCAACGCCCGCAATGTCGTTCCTACCATCAAATTTGGAACTGAGTTTGAAGATCTCAAGGTCATCCTTAGGAAAGCCCTGTTGTGATGAAATTCACCGCTCTAGAAGTCCAGGAGTCGTCTGCTCAATTCAACTTAAACTGTCATCAAGACTTTCCTTCTTATAAAAAAGTAAAGACCACTGCCATCACGACACCTACCAAGCCTATTGTTCTCGTTGCTACTAAGGGAAAAGAAGTTATGACCTTGGAAGACCCGACTGATGGGTTGGTTGTCCCTCCATCAGTGTTTAAAATTGGATCAAGTTCAAGAACTACTCCGTTAACCCAAACCCAAAGGAGAAATCACAACAAAAAGGTTCAACTAAAGCCCAGATTCCTAAAGAGGTACCTGCTATTGATGAATATCCTCACCAAAATGAGTCAGGATTATAAGAGATTTATCCACTTCTATGAGGAAGTAGATTCCACCCTTTAATGGATACCATTGGGTACGAGAGTATCCAAAAGATTGCCACTACTTTACCGTCACTTCATGGACATAGTGTAGAAAGGAAGAAGCCTGCTCCGATCACCCGAGTTAGTTCAGTTTTTCAGAGGCTAGCTGCCAAGGAAGGTTGTTCAGTTAGTGAACTACTTAAATGAGTGTTACATGCAATATCCCCTTGCATGAAGAAAAAAATCTTAAAGGATGTCAGATCTGTCAGACGCACTTAGAAGTCAACTAAAACTTTACATGCTCGCATTCCCATCTAGTTTCATTTACGGAGACGATTTGATACTGCTATTGTCACCACTGATTCTACCGTTACTAGGACCGTGGGGCATTGACCAGTTAAGTCATGTCTAAGAATTCTACCAATCACCCACTACAAGGAGGTTCCTAAATTCCTAAGGGAAAGATGAAGAAGTTACCCGGTATTGTATTTGGTATGCACCGTAGAGAGCATACTTCTCTTCAACATACCGATGTTCCTACCGAGACACTCCATCTCAAGACATCACCATCAAAGAAAAGGTTATGAATACCCAAGGTTGTCGTACCGATACAGTCTAATAAGATCATGGAATGAAGTTAGGGTCTGAAATATCTGATATCGTCACAGTAATTGCCAATGAGATGGAAGAACATGTGGAGGAGGTCCTACAGGGTCCTCTGGATTCTAAGACAATCTAATAATCAATAATCAAGGAAAAGGTCAAAAAGCTCAAGGTCGAGATTTCCGAGTTGGCTCGGGAACATGGAGTTTCCATGGACGATGATGAAGATTTTGACTTCAATGATTACCTCAAAGAAGATTTCATGGATGTTCATGTCATTGAAACCAAAGCCGCTACATGTACGTGCAAGACTTAACCTCTCGTCAAAGAGAACGTCGTAGTTGAGCTGCGTAGGGCTATCCTCCTAAGGGATAAGCAAGTCAGTGATACACCAAAAATATATGTATTTTTAGACCAATATTGTATACTTATTATTGGGGATATTGCACTTTAATCGAAGGTATTTTGATGTTTTCTTGCAGGTTGTTGATTTTTAAGGCTTAAAGCAAAAAGGAAGCAAAAAGCATGAAATTTGGAGTCAAAATGACGTTTTTAAGGAAATACTCAACGCCGGCAATGCCAAGGTCAGCGCCCACGACGCAGAATAATCAAAGGCACATCTTGGATAACCCATTTCTAGAAGGTTCGATGTATTTGGACAATTTTTGAAGAGTTTTTGGAGGCACATCTTGGAGAACCAACCTTAGGCTTTATTTGGGGCTAAAATTCATCAGAAAACGGGCTCCTCTATGTAATTTTTTTGCTCTACAATGTTTCACTATGCTTCACAATCTATCTTCATTTCACCACCGTATTGGAGTCAATTAGTAGTTTTGCTTTCATAGTTTAGAGTTTTTGTGGTGATATTTAGTGTGAAACTATCTCTAAGAGTGTTGGAGAAGGAGAAAAGTGAGAGAGTTCTTCTTGCATTTCTAAGGAATGGCTACAAAAGATTTGCTTTGCAAAAGAGTTTCAGATAAGTTTGTTTATTTATTTAGTGTTGTATGAACTTTCCTTTATATATGAAATTTATGTTTTCTCATATCTTTCTCATGAAGTCTGAGTAGTTCCCTCTATCTTTCCCCCAACTCTGAGATATGGTGAAATGAAGAGATAAAATGGATGTGCCAATATTAAAATATAAAATAAATTGTGA
>NW_018253518.1:8924-9652 GCF_001263595.1 Phalaenopsis equestris
TAGGGTGACAAACTAAAATCTTCAATTCAGTCTTAGTATTTAAAAACTGAAGCGAGAGCTAGCCTTCAGGTGAGGGGAAGTGGGAGCTCTGGAGGGGGAACCAATATCCTCATAGCCTATCCATGGATTTAAGGACTAAACCTAAGATTAACCAATGATTTCTATGCACTGCATCAGGGTTAAAAATAAAAATTGCTCCTATTTGGCACAATACATATTATAAACATTTATCTAATCTCATTTCACCAGCATTTCATTATAGTGGGAAGGAAGCTTTTTCACATAAGAAATCTTCATTACATGAACATAGTTAGTAGATTAATAGTTATTATTCAAAATTTGCATTTTTGGTTTGCTAATAGTTAAGTAATTTAGTTTGGTTAATATCTCAACATTCAAAATTAGTGACAGTAATTTCATTTACATTCAATAAATTTCCTGTTAAAATTTTATAATTGCTAACTTACACCTTCTCCGTGGGATAAATATTTGGGGCTTAAATAGAAAGTCCATTATTACTTGATAACGATATGTATACTTGCGTAGAATCCCATTATTAATTGCTTATAATTATATGAATTTTACACAACTTCATTTTCATAAAAGGATCAAGTTTTAGCATTGTAGTGGTGTCAACTTCATAAATCCTTATATATCAAAATCGGGATCAAGTTTTTGGCACCATTGCTGGGGAAGGTGTAACGGTTAAATTTAATTAATTTAAATAT
>NW_018253518.1:9756-10715 GCF_001263595.1 Phalaenopsis equestris
ATATATATATATATATATATATATATATATATATAAACACAAAAAAATTTAAAAAATCAAAAATTTAAAAAAAAGAAATTTATTTAAGAGTTTATTTTTAAAGAATTTAAAATATTAGATTTGAATGTTTAGTACCTTACAATTTAGAATTAGAACATACTATTAGAAAGATTTGAAAACAATAAAGAGAAATTAAGAATTTGAAAGAAATGACGAATAATATAGAAAATCCAATAAATGAGAATCGATAGAGACCTTTAAGAGATTAGACGAATCCGACAACAGATGACTTCATTTATTTATTCAAAATCCTGATGTTGCTGCTAATTCATTTTAGCTTAAACCTGTTATTATCCAAATGGTACAAAATAATTAGTTTGGAGAATCACCTACTGAAGATCCTAACTTACATTATGCTAGTTTTCTTAAAATTTGTGCTACATTTAAATATGAGGGAGTGTTTAATGATGTTGTTAGGCTTCGACTGAGATGTGGTTAAACTCGTTAGCACCTTGATCTATCAGAACTTGAGGAGACTTATCACAAAAAATTTTATGCGAATATTTCCCACCTTCAAAAACTACTAAGCATAGAAATCATATTACATTTTTTTGTTAGTTTGAAGGAGAATCAATATATGATGTCTAGGAAAGATATAAGAATTTTCCTAGAAAATGTCTACACCATGCTTTGTCATATTAGTTAATAATTCAAACCTTTTACAATGGTGTTGACCTCACTTTTGGTTGAGGTCTAGAAACTTCTTTAGTAGCCTAGGTCTAGCTATAGGACTTTCCTATAGACTAGTCTTAGAAAACTAGAAAGAGTGCCCTCACCATTAGAAACTCAAAACTCTTCTCTTTACTCAACTTGAAGTTCCACATATTGGTTCTAACCTCTATTATTTGGTAGGTAAGATCATTGTGAGGGAAGCTCAAGAAAAGTTCCTATAGGGCTAC
>NW_018253519.1:0-4150 GCF_001263595.1 Phalaenopsis equestris
TGGATTTACAGATTTTTCTAATATTCTTTTAATTTAATGATTGAATACTTCAGCTAAACCACTTATCTGAGGATGATAAGCAGTAGTAATTCTATTGTTAATATGATATTTCTTTACTAATTTCTCCATTATTGCATTTCTGAAATGACTTCCCTGTCAGTTATAATCACTCTCGACATCCCAAATCTACAAAAAAAAAATTGTTCTTAAAAACTTGACAACACTTTGAGCATCATATCGTGGTAAATCAACAACTTCTATCCATTTGGATACATAGTCTACATCTACTACTAACAAAATATATCAATTTCTAAAAGATGGTATAAATGGTCCCATAAAATATAATCCTTAAACATCAAATATCTCAACTTCTAACACATATTTGAGGTGCATCTCACTCCTAGAAATATTGTCTGCTCGTTGACATCGATCACAAGTTTTGATATAAGAATTAACATCATTAAAGATTGTAGGCCAATAAAATCCATATTGCAGAATTTTGCATGTTGTTTTATCAACACCAAAATGTCCCCCAAAATCAGAATTATGACATTTTTGGATAATTTCATAAGTTTCTTCTAATGGTACACATCTTCGAATGATCGGATCCTTTCCTTGTTTATATAAATATGGGTCATCCCAAAAATAAGTATTAGCTTCAGAAATAAATTTCCTCATTTGTTGGTATGTCATTCCATAGGGTTTAAGATCACTAACAATATAGTTCACAATGTCGGCATACCACGGTTGAAAAATTTTTCATCTTGAAAATGTTCATTAATCTTTTTTTCAAAATAGAGTGATTTTTCTAATTCAAGCCTGGACAAATGATCACAATTTAATTCTCAGCTCCCTTTATATCTATTATTTCAAAGAAATTCTTGCAATAGAAGAATCCATCATAACAATCTAGGTTTTGCATCCATCTTTTTCATTAAATATTTAATAGCAGAATAGTCTGTATGCACAATACATTTAGTTTTAATCAAGTATGATATAATATTATCAAAATCATATACTACAGCAAATAACTTTTTTAGTTATTATATAATTAATTTGAGCTTTATTAAGAGTTCTACTAACATAGTAGATAACTTTGAAAATTTTATCATGCTTTTGTCTCAAAACAGCTCCAATAGCATAATCACTAGCATCACACATTAATTTAAAAAAAAATTTCAATCTGGTGTAATAATTATTGGTGCAGTGACTAATTTTTCTTTTAATAATTCAAAAGCTTTTAGACACTCATCATCAAAATTAAAAATTACATCTTTTTTAAGTATATGTCACAGCGGCTTAGCAATTCTTGAAAAGTTTTTAATATATCGCTTGTAGAATCCAACATGTCCTAAAAAGCTTCTAATCTCATTTACACTTGTTCAGTAAGGTAAACTAGTGGTCACTTAAATTTTTGCAGGGTCTACTAGGGTCAAATGAAGTTCTAAAATTTGATGTCCCAAAACTATTCCTCCTACTACCATAAATTAACATTTTTCCTAAATAAGGATTAAATTTGTTTCATCATAGCACTTAAGAACTTTTGGTAGATGTTATAGACATGAGTCAAATGAAGTTCTAAACACCGAAAAATCATTCATAAAAACCTTAATTCCTTTTTCAATTAAATCACAAAATATATCCATCATACATCTTTGAATTGTAGCAGGTACATCACATAAACCAAAGGGCATTCTTCTAAAAGCAAATGTACCATAAGGACTGGTAAAAGTTGTTTTCTCTTTATCCTCAGGAGCTATTTGTATTTGGTGATAACTAGTATATCCATCTAGTAAATAAAAGTATTTATGCCCATATAGTCTACCAGCATTTGATCTAAAAAGGGTAGTGGAAAATGATCTTTCCTTGTGGCGAGATTTAGTTTTCTATAATCAATGCATATTCACCATCCTGTAACTTTTATTGTTGGTATTAACTCATTTTGTTCATTAAAAGTCACAGTCACTCCTTTCTTAGAAATACAGTGAGTTGGACTAACCCATGCACTATCTCAAATAGGGTAGATAATTCCAGCATCTAACCACTTTAAAATTTCTTTCTTAATAACTTCTTTCATAACAAGATTCAATCTCCTTTGAGAATCAGTTCTGGGTTTGTAGTTCTCTTCCATATGAATTCTATGCATACAGATTGAAGGACTGATTCCTTTTATATGAGCAATTTTCTGACCAAAGGATTTCTTTTAATTCATTAAAAGTTTCATCAAACTAGCTTCTTCTTTAGTAGTTAATTTTGAAGAAATTATAATAGGTAATATAGAGGAATTAATTAAAAAGTCATACTTCAAATGTTCAGAAAGCAATTTCAACTCAAGTTCTGGGGGTTTTTCAATCGATGGACAAAAAGATGTATCTTTTCTGTTGTGTCCAAAACTTTAAAGCTTTCTCGAACATAACTTGAATCTTCCATATATAAATCTTCATGTGGATCTAATTCCTCTTCTGATCTAATTCCTCTTCTCCTCTTCTTTCTTGTGTTCCAACTCTTTCATCTCAGATTTATCTTCATAAGTTGCTTTGAAATGATATTCACTTAAATATCTTATCACATCCATTCTATAGCATTCATCTTTTTTACCTTTTGCAGGGTACTTCATTGATTTGAAAATATTAAAATAAATTGTTTGATCATTGACGTGCTTATTTATTTCTCCTTTATGTAAACCAATCATTGCTCTTCCAGTGGCTAGGAAAGGTCTCCCTAAAATGATAGGTATCTCTTTATCTTCCTCCATATCTAGCATAATAAAATCAACATACTTTCACTATGACATCTTCTATTACTCCTTTAGGATAGGTTATTGAATGATCTGCTAACAGCAGAGATACAGTAATAGGGGTTATTTCTCCTAACCTCAATCTTTTAAATATTAATAATGGAATAAGGTTGATGCTTGCTTCTAAATCACATATAGCTTTCCCGTAAAATCTGTCTCCTATTGCACATGGCTGTTTGATCATTGACGTGCTTAATTATTTCTCCTTTATGTACACCAATCATTTCTCTTCCAGTGGGTAGGAAAGGTCTCCCTAAAATAATAGGTATCTCTTTATCTTCCTCCATATCTAGCATAATAAAATCAACATAAGAGATAAATTGGTCCACTTTCACTAGGACATCTTCTATAACTCGTTTAGGATAAGTTATTGATCTATCTGCTAATTACAGAGATACAGTAATAGGGGTTATTTCTCCTAATCTCAATCTTTTAAATATTAATAATGGAATAAGGTTGATGCTTGCTCCTAAATCACATATAGCTTTCCCATAAAATCTGTCTCCTATTGCACATGGAATTTTAAAGCTACCAAGATCTTTAAGCTTTTCAAGAAGTTTCTTCATAATTATAGCACTGCACTCCTCACTAAGTGCAACAGTCTCATTATCTTCAAACTACATTTTCCTATTAAGAATATCCTTCATAAACTTCACATAGCTTGGCATTTGTTCTAAGGCTTCAACAAATGGAATGTTAATTGTATGTTTCTTAAGAATTTCAAGAAATTTTGAAAATTGCTTATCCAAACTTTGTTGTCAAAGCCTCTGAGGAAATAGAGGTGGTGGTCTTTCTAAATCAACTTTAAATGGAGAAATAGGTCTCTCTAAACCTTTTGGAGTGTCCTCTTTTGGTTCTTCAATTTCTTCTCTCTCTATTTCAGTCTCTTTTTGAACTCTACCATCAAATTCTCTTCCACTTCTAAGTTGAACAGCTTTTATCTGCTCTTTATTCTGGTCTTTTGGATTTATTTTTTTATTACGAGGAAGTGTTCCTTGGGGTTTATTACTTAATGAGTTTGCTATTTGTCCAAGTTGATTCTCAATATTTCTAATTGTAACTCATTAACTTTGTAACTAATGTCCCACTTATAACACCACTTCTTCTATAGAGAACTTCTTCTCCTTAAATTATGAATTACTTTTAAAATCTGGAGGATAAGTAGGCCCATAATTACTATTCCCTTGATCGTTCTACTTTCCCAATGGGTTTACTTGATTGTTCCCCCATTGTTGATTATTACCACCCGTAATATTATTCCAATTAAAGTTGGGATGGTTCTTCCAACCTGGGTTATAATAATTTGAATATGGGTTATTCTGCTTGTTATTTATGACATTCAAAGTTTCTAAT
>NW_018253519.1:4233-27950 GCF_001263595.1 Phalaenopsis equestris
AATTGCAACAACTTGATTTGCTAACATGACGAAAGCATCAGTTTCATGAATGTTGGCTACTTTTTAAGATTTACCCTCACCAAAGGCCATTAAAAATAATTGTTAACCATCTCTTCTATTAAAACACAAGTGTCATTAATGGTTTTAACATCAATGAATCACCAGCAGCGGTATCGATAATAAATCTAAGAGATCCAGCTAATCCGTTGTAAAATGTTTGAATTATTAACCAATCTGGTATAGCATGGTGTGGACACTTTCTTAAGAGTTCTTTAAATTATTCCCATGCCTCCTCATAAATATATTACCCTTCAAACTGACTAAAAGATGTAATATCATTTCTAAGCTATACAGTCTTTGATGGTGGAAAATATTTAACAAGGAATTTCTGCGCTAAATCACTCCAAGTTCTGACACTCCAAGTTCTGACGCCCCAAGTTCTAATAGATCCAGATGCAAACAAATTCAACTACATCTTAGCCTTATCCCTCAATGAAAAAGGAAATAATCTATACACCATCATATTTAAATGTAGCACACAATTCTAGAAAATTGACAAGACGTAAATTTGGATCTTTAGTTGATGCTCTCCCAAACTGATTATTTGATACCATTTTGATAACAGTATGTTTAAGCTCAAATGAATTAGCCACTGCAACAGATTTTTGAATACTACAATGAAGTTAATCCACCGTAGGGTTTGCATAATCTTTTAATAGTCCAAACCCTTCAACATTTTGATTATTTTGATTTTCCATTTCTTAAAATTTTTTAATAATTTTTAATTTTTAATTTTTCTAATAGTTCTTTCTAATTCAAAATCGTAAGGCACAAGTCCTGTGGAATCTGAACTATACATACATTACTATAAAACAAAATAAAATTAAGAAAGTAAAAAATAAAAACACACAAACAAAAACTTTATATAAAAATGACACTAAAATATTCCTAAAATAATTCTTAAAATTTAAATAAGAATTACTAAAAATTTTGTTATCCAAAAATTTCTTTTTAAATTTTTTTTCAAATTACTAATAATTATTTTTCTTCCTTCCCCGGCAATGATGCCAAAAACTTGATCCCGACTTTTTATATTTATTGAAGTAAAATGCAATGTATGAAATTAATTTCCTTAATAGATGTTCTTAATTTGCAACGGCTGCCAAAAACTTGATCCAAAGCAAAGGCTAGGTAAATTTTTCACTATGAAGTAGATAGGAATGCAGTTATAATATTTCAATATGGGATACTGCACAAGTATACGTATCATTATCAAGTAATATAGAACTTTTTTAATTAAGTCCCGAATATCAAATCCTCGGGAAGGATTAGTTTTAGATGAAAAACTACTTAGCAATTTATATTCTTACTCAAACTTAAGATGCTAAATTAGGAAAGAAAGTTTGATTCTTTTTATAATTTTTGTTTAATTAAAAATAAAATGAGCAACTAATTAACTCAACTAAAATACTTGTAAGATGAAGGCAATATAAGTAAAATATCATTTTTCTCATCATAAATCAGTGATAAATATAGAAATTCTATTATGAACGTTGTGGAAGTATACCAAATGTGTTATGCCAAATAAAAGAAATATTATTCTTTACCTTAGAGATGCTATAAAGAGCATTAGTTAATCTATAGTTTGAATAACCTTGAAGACCGGCCAGACAGGAAAGAAACTAACTCTCACTCTAAAGTTCCCTCTTCTCCCTCCACCCGGAGGCTAACATCTCATATCAAAACCTAAAACTATAAATCAAATTGGGGGCTTGAGTCTATCACCCTAAAGTCCTCTAATTCTACACCCTTTAAAATATATTTACCTATTTATTTGCACTTGAACCCATGAATTACATTCTTAGTCATGAAATTAATATGTAATTTTAACCATTTGTTGACTGAGACTATACCATCTCAGATCTTACATGTTCTCAAAAAAGATATTAACATCTTAATTTGCCAAATTAAGAAGTAAATGAAGTGCAAGGTCTTTAATCATCACAAATTCTTCAAACGTTGAAGTTTAATAGCTCACACAACTTCCTTTAAACATTTAATCACTTATCAATTTAAGGAAAAAGATAAAAAAGAAAAAGATAAATAAAACTACTGAGAATTTATGGAGAAAATACAACCACACAAAAGTTTAAATGTAAAACTCATGCACACAAACAACAAATCTAAATTAAAAACCCAGTGTAGTCACAAAGATAACACTTATCTCAAATTATCTCCACTAATGTCTTGAAGTTCCTTTAAATTTTCTCCCTTCTCTCACTATACAAACTAACACTCAAAATAAAATAAGGTGGCCAGCGGTGGCGGCGTATATGTGAACTTTTGGTGGGTGGTTAATGAAGTAAATAGGAATGCAGTTATAATATTTCAATATGGGATACTGCACAAATATACGTATCGTTATCAAGTAATATAGAACTTTTTTGATTAAGTCCCGAATATCAAACCCACGGGAAGGATTAGTTTTAGATGAAAAACTACTTAGCAATTTATATTCTTACTCAAACTTAAGATGCTAAATTAGGAAAGAAAGTTTGATTCTTTTTATAATTTTTGTTTAATTAAAAATAAAATAAGCAACGAATTAACTCAACTAAAATAATTGTAAGGTGAAAGCAATATAAGTAAAATATATTTTCCTTATCATGAATGAGTGATAAATATAGAAATTTAGTTGTGGAAGTATACTAAATGTGTTGTGCCAAATAAAAGAAATAATATTCTTTACCCTAGAGATGCTATAAAGAACATTAGTTAATCTATAGTTTGAATAACCTTGAAAACCGGCCAGACAGGAAAGAAACTAGCTCTCACTCTAAAGTTCCCTCTTCTCCCTCCACCCGGAGGCTAACAGGAGGCTAACATGCTAACATCTCATATCAAAACCTAAAACTATAAATCAATTTGGGGGCTTTAGCCTATCACCCTAAAGTCCTATAATTCTGCACCCTTTAAAATATATTTACCTATTTATTTGCACTCAAACCCATGAATTACATTCTCAGTCATGAAATCAATATGTAATTTTAACCATTTGTTGACTGAGACTATACCATCTCGGATCTTACATGTTCTCAAAAAGATATTAACATCTTAATTTGCCAAATTAATAAGTAAATGAAGTGCAAGGTCTTTAATCATCACAAGTTCTTCAAACGTTGAAGTTTAATACGTCACACAACTTCCTTTAAACATTTAATCACTTATCAATTTAAGGAAAAAGATAAAGAAAACTACTCAGAATTTATTGAGAAAATACAACCACACAAAAGTTTAAACGTAAAACTCATGCACACAAACAACAAATCTAAATTAAAAACCCAGTGTAGTCACAAAGATAACACTTATCTCAAATTATCTCCACTAATGTCTTGAAGTTCCTTTAAATTTTCTCCCTTCTCTCACTATACAAACTAACACTCAAAATAAAATAAGGTGGCCAGCGGTGGCGGCGTATATGTGAACTTTTGGTGGGTGGTTGCTGACCTCCTCTCCTAAAACATAGAAAATCTAAGTCATTTCTTATAAAATCTCTTCAGAAAAGTGTCTCTTCAGAAAGGTGTATCAATTCAATGAATTTTCTAGAAGTTGTCTCCTCATAAGCCAATTGAATGAAGTTTCATGTCCACGGGCTATTTCCCATGTTTTTATTAAGGGTTGATTCAAACACCTATTCAAAATTTTTCTCCAATTAATATTTCTTCAAATAATTAACTTTGGCACTTAAGGAGGGGGGGGGGGGGGACCGGGGGGGGGGGGGGGGGAGCCTCTGACGCTTAGACATGGATCTGAGTGCTTAGGCACCCTGGTTCATTTTGCACATTTCTTCATTTTTCCTCAAAATTTGACACTTTTTCACTCCTTTTAGAATTTTCCATCCATTTGATTGTACCTACAAGAAAAACACAAAATTACCTTTCATTAACGAGCAATATCTCAAAAATAGGTATAAAAATGTGTTTGAAAACACTATATATTTTAGTTGTATCAAACATCAACCTAGATGTGTGTTGAAAATCTCTTAAAAGGGACACAATAGCTTTAATAACTCTTTTACTAGCATTATAAAATAAGATAACATCATCAGCATAAGCAAAGTGACTCACCACAATCCTAGATTTATTTGAGTATTGAATGTTGGGATGCTCAATATGCAATCGATTAATGAGCCTAGAAAGATAATCAAATGTAATAATGAAAATGGTGGGAGAAAATGGATCTCCTTATTTAATACCCCTGTTAGTAAAGAAAAAACCATGAGCTTTACCATTAACCATCACACTGTAATGGTTATTAGATAACCATCTCTTAATGAGTAAGCAAAATTCCTGATGGAAGCCTTTTGCTTGCAAAATATTGTTGATGAAATCTCAATTAATAGTATCAAGAGCTTTTTTAATGTCCAATTTAAAGACCATGTTGCCTCCCCTACATTTTTTGTCCATATCTTCAATCATCTCCTGAGCTAAGAGGAAGTTATCAGTGATATCACTGCCTTTAATGAAAGCAGATTGCTGAGGTGTGATGATATATGAGAGATGAGGTTACAACCTATTCACAATTATCTTACTCATGACTTTAGAAATAACAGTAGTGAGATAGAGAGGTAAAAAATTATCTCAATAAATCTTATCATTACCTTTTGGTATAAGCACAATTAAGGTAGAGTTGAAGTACTTACCACGATTCTCTCTAAGGAAGAAACTTTGAACAGCAAGAATAATCTCCTTCTTAATAACATCCCAAGAATGAGTGTAGAAGGAGGAGGAGAAGCCATTAGGACCAGGGGTATTTGTTGGGGAAAATAGATTTAAATGCATCAAGTATTTTTTGTTCATCAGGAGGAAGAGTTAAATGTAGGCTTTTAATGTAAGCATGACCATCAACAAAGAGGGAAGGATCCATAGGGTAACAATTATATGGGATTGAAAAGTTCAGTGAAATAATTAACAACACTCTGTTCATCGGGAGGATGAGTTAAATGTAGGCTTTTGATGTAAGCATGATTATCAACAAAGAGGGAAGGATCCACAGGGTAACATTTATAGGGGATTGAAAAGTTCAGTGAAATAATTAACAACACTCTCTCTAATTTTATCCATGCTAGTAAGAATTTTCTCATTCCCATTTTTAGTTCTCAAAATTCTATTGATGTTTCTTCTATGCTTTAATGTGGTATGAAAGTACTTTGTGTTTCTATCTCCCATAGTAAAAGAAGTACCTTTAACTTTCTGTCGAAGAAAATTTTCCTCCAACATTATAACATCCATTAAAGTGAGATGAGTCTGAGAAACAATATCCATCAAATCAAGAGAGAAAATAAGTTGAGCTTCCAAAAAGTAAACAATATTTTGAGCTTCCAACACTTTTTTATGGACATTGCCAAAAACTTGATAGGTCCATTTAGTGAGATGTGCATCAATCTTTTTATGCAATTGCCACAGAACAAACCAAGGGATCCCAGCTCCCTCATACTGCCAAACTTGTTTCACCAAATTTAAATAAGATTCATGTGAAGTCCAAATATTAAGAAACTTGAATCTAGTTATGCTCAGTTTAGTTGCAAAAGCCAAAGTAAGCAAAAAGGGATTATGGTCTGACGTAGCATAGCTCAAGTGTTGAACCCAAACAATAGGAACATGATTTAAAAAGGTTGAGTTTCCAAAATAGCGATCCAGCCATTGATAAGGAAAACCCCTCCTCCATGTGTATGGAGTGCACAAATATCATGAGCCAAAAAGACTAGCACCTGAAAGTGAGTTATAGAACTTGTTTATAAGAGTAATATCACATTGACCACCCGCTTTCTTCTCCTTGGGATTCATAATATATTAAAATCCCTAAAGGTGAGTTATAGAACTTGTTTATAAGAGTAGTATCACATTGACCACCCCCTTTCTTCTCCTTGGGATTCATAATATATTAAAATCGCCCCCCTACAAACGCCCCCTACAAATCAGTTCTCATTAATGATATTTACCAAGAGCTCAAGCTTTTTTCAAAGCAAAAACTTATCATGCAGTTGGGAACTAGCATAAACAAAAATGCCCCACCCTTGGAAATCTTCAAAATTGATTTGTGTTAGAACATATGGCTCATCATCTTCAATAATGGGTGCTTCCAAAAAAGCCAAGTTTTATTATTAGTGTTGCAATGATAATGATAACCTTTAAATTTGTTCAGAATTCTGCTTTTATTGACATGAACCAATGGCTCCAAAATAGGCTTATGAACCCTACAAATATGTTTGAGTCTTAAGGGAGTTAGGGTCCACCAGTCCCCTAATATTCCAAACTAGAATATTAAACATGATGGCGTAAGCCATCCCTTTTAAGAGATCTGGTAGGTTTAACTAACTGCTCCTCATCAGAGTAATAAATACCTTCCTGAATGATGTTTCTAGCATTGAAACTTGAGAGCTCATTATTTTGTTTAGCCTTTTTTATTGAATGCTTTTGGACCTGCTACTCATTTTCTAAAGTCTTAGAAGCAAGTTGTATAGAAGTGTTTGTAGCAATAGTGGAACTAGAAGGAAGAGATAGCCCATAGTTTTCAAAATTATTATCAGGAGGAGGAGTAACCGTAAGTAAGGTATTAGGATAGGATGCTTCCACAGTCTCAACAGCAGAAACATTCTCTGTAGGGGAATTCACATTATCAGTAAAGATTTGTTGAGGGTGCACCTCCATAATAGTAAGAGGAGTGTCATCTCCCAAATTTTCCAAATTTGAATTACAAGTTTGCTTTGTATTATTTTCTACTAAATCAGCTTCAATTTCAATAGTAGGTGAAATGCCATGATGAACAACATGATTATGGTTTTCAGGAAGAGTAGTGGGTGGAATGGTGTGAGAAGCTTTAAGATGTGGCCTTAATTTCTAGCATGATGAAGAATGATGCCAAACATAGAGTAGTGAGTGCAATAGGGAGAATGCCTTTCAATTTAGCTTATTGCCAATAGCCCTGATGTTGTGACCCTATCCAAATCTCATTACAAAATGGTTGACTAACGTCTCTTTCTAGAAGAATGCAAGCTTCATAAGGTATTGAAAGGTTATAAGTCAAAATATCCATTTTCAGAAGTTTACCATAAGCAGCCGCAAGAGATAAAAGTATCTCATGATTGAATAGATGTAATTTAAGCCCTAGAAAATGAATCCAAATTGGTATGATAGACAATTCAAATTTTGGGTCAAAATTGACAGACCATTTCAGGAATTTCATCACCCAGTTTTCTATTTGCAAAAAGCTTTTTGCAAAGAGACGAGTGTAATCCTCATCATTTGCTAGTTGAATAAAAATATGCCTACCATCAATGATATCAACCTTTCACCAACCTCTTAATTTTAACATTTCAAACTGTCTCCTTATGATCTCAACCTTAGGAATGCCATAAGTAAATTTACCAACTAGGGCAAGGAGACAAGAAGAAGCAAGCATTGTAGTTTCATCTTCAGTAATATAAAGAGCAAGTTCCCGCAATATCTAATCCCCATACAACAAAGATTTTAATCACCAAAGTGAAATATAGAGGCATTTCATCTCACTTAAAAATATTACACTCTTTTGCATCGATCACTAGGCTTGATATATACGTTCACACCCTTAAATAGAGTAGGCGAACAAAATCTAGATTATAAGATTTTAGAAGTAGTTTTGTAAACTCCAAAATGCCCCACAAATTTAGAATCATGACACTTCTAAATAATTTTAAAGCTTTTTTCATGATAGGTATACAACTCCTCACCACTTGATACTTGCCTTTCCTATACAAATACAGTTCATCCAAAAAATAATTTCTGGCATCATGGATAAATTTTCTTTTCTTTGATGGTATGACAAACCATAGGGTATAATATTGTTAACTATATAATTAACTTTGTCAGCATACCATGGAATATACCACTCAAAAATAACTAAAAGATGCTTATAGATACGCCTAACAAACTACCTAATTTTTCATATATATTTTATGCTCAATTTTAATGATTTTTAATTATATTACACTTTAAAGGAAGTTATTTTGCATATTTTTGGTTTCAGGTACAAGAAATAAACTTTTGGAGAAAATGAAGCAAAAATGGTGCAACTTGGACTAAGAATAAGCAAGAAAGAAAATTCTGACTTTGCACATTTTAATATGTCTTTCAATACTTAATCTACTTTAAATTTCTCACATGTTTTGAATGAAATTACCCTTTAAAGAAAGGTTGTTTTAAAATTTCTATTATAGGTATATTTGTAGGAGTGAAATACAACTGAAGCAGGGCGAAACAGAGTTGAAATAAAGCCGAACTGAAACATAGCCAAACGGAGCAAAACAATGGAGTTGTTGTAGGGTGGCACAAGATGCACCAAAATGTCACATGACACGCCATTTAATAGAGAACTAGCACAAGATGTGCCAGATTTGGCAAAAGTTGCGCCAGAGAAGACTTTTTGCTGATTAAGGTGGTTCAGGATGAATTTTACACGAATTTTCAGAGGGACACATGGTCAAAATACCACATGGAGTGATTCAATGCATCTAGAGACTTTGAAAGGTTCTTTTATGAAGGGATATATCTCTTGGATCAATGGACATGTCTTTTGAATTAAAAAGAGTTGACCTTTGGAGAGAATTTTGGATGAAATTTTGAATTCTTTTTGGAGAGAGACAACCTTTTATAAATGAGATGGAAGTCTAGGGCTTGAAGAGGTTGAGTGGCACGCACATGCACGTGTGCACGTGTGTGTGTGTGTGAGTGGCATGAGAGTGAGAAGAAGAAAATGGAGAGAGAGAGAAAGTCAAGAGCTTGGAGATTTTCTTCAAGGATTGTAAGAGGAGAGGGAAGGTAAAAGATTTCTTTTTCATTACATTTCTAGGAGAGAATTGAGAGTGCTTGTAAGGAGAGAAATGCTTGAAGATAACTTCTAGGGATTTGCTTAAGAAGGATTGTGAGATAAGTTGTGTCTTTTATTTCATTTTTTTTGTAAAACTTGCTTTTATTAATGAAATCCGTGTTTTTTGTATCCTTCTCATGAATTCCAAGTAGTCTTCTTTATCCTTCTCCCTACTTTGAGATATGATTTTGTGGAGAATTGATTTTATTTTATATGATTTTAAATGTTAGTAATTTGTGATGATTTGAACCCAGATGTTCATTTACTTTTTGATTTGGCCAATTGAAATGTTAAAATGTGTTGATAAACATATGTTCAAAAAGGGTTATGATTTCTACAACATGGGGAGAATCACATTTGATTTCATGGGAGAGTATTTCATTAATGGGGTTGAGTGCAAATAAATAGAGAAATATATTTTGTTGGATGCAGAATTGGAAATTTTAAGGTGACAGATTAAAATCCCCATATTAGTCCAGTTAATTGGAAACTGATGCAAGATTGTTAGCCCGCAGGTGAGGGAGTAGTGGGACCTCTGGAGTGGTAGTCAGTATCCTCCCAACCTAACAATGAAATTAGGGACCAAACTCTAGATTAGCCATTGTTCTGTATAGCACTCAAAAGAGGGTAAAAAATAGAATTGCTCCTATTTGGCACAAAACAGTTTTTATATATATTTTCAAATGATTTCAATTTCTTTACAAACCATATACTCATTGTAAAGGGGAATGATGCTTTTATTAATTTGGTCTTTTTGTCACACCAACAAAAACTTTGATTGTAATTTTAAAGTTTAGTAATAGTTTAGTAAACTAAATACTTATAGTAACATTGCTATCAGCATTCATTAAACCCATTTTAATTTATCTTTTACACTTTATTTTTATAGTTTGAATATTGTGATTTATATTATTATTATAAGAATTTCCATCTTCCAAACTAAGACTTGATAGTAGTATACCAGAGTTAGCCTAAGAGATTTCTTACTGCACTTCCCTGTGGGATCGATACTGGGGTTTTTGAGGAAAGACTTATATTACTTGAAGAGATACGTGCACTTGAACAGAACTCCTAGTGTGTGAACTATGTTATATATCTTATATAACATTTCTATTTTGCACATTAAATACTTAATATAAATTTGGTCAAGTTTTTGGCCATATTTTTGAAAGCTAAATTACTACGTAATTTTGGGGTGAGTAAAGTTATTGGCATTGTTACTAGGGATTTAAATTGACATAAAACACACAGGGAAACAACACATACTAGGGGAAAATCAAGTTTTTGGCATCGTTATCAAGTTTTTGTCATTATCAGGGAAGCTTCTGTAAGAACTTTAGGAAAATTTTAGTTAAACCTGTAAGACATATATTTGGAAGTATTATTATATTGTGTGTTTAATAATTATGTGTTTATTTTAATTGTGTTTATTTTAAAGAAAATACAAAATACCAAAAATATTTTTGATATATGTAGTTAAGTCTTTAGATTTGTATGTGTAGTTTAAGAACTGCAGACCATGAATTTTACAAGTCAGATTTGGATAGAACTTTTGGGAAATTTTGAAAAGACTCCATGAATTTAATATAAAAATGGCGGATCAACGATATAATGAATATTCAGATTTGGATTATAATGCTAGTAGTTTTAAAAGAGTAAACCCCAAGAGAGTGACAAATTTTCAAGAATATACACTTACAATTTTAATTTCTCATGTTTCAGATATTGAGAGGAAGTTGGATCAATACATAGAAAGATATCCTCAAAGAACCCCAATTATTGAGGAAAATTCATTTGGAAAATTTATTGAAATTGGCCATGAGATACATAACTCTTATTCCAATTATTACAATCCAAGTTAGGAAAATCATTTGAATTTTAATAAGAATAATAATTTTGGAGGAGAAGACCAATTTAAAGAAGATAATCAATTTAATCAAACATGTAGTTGGAATAATCATGGTTATTATAATGATGAACTTTATTTTCCTCATAATTTTAACTTCAACCCCAAGAATAAGGAGAAGAATTTATTAGAAGAGATTGTTATTCAAATGGAGAGTGAGATGGAGTGTCAAGGGACCATGAAAAGGAATATGAAAAACTAATTGAAGCAGATTAATAACTAAATTAATAATCCTCCTCAATTTAAATCCAACCCATCGGATGTGGAGAAGGAATTAATGTTAGAAGAGGTTGTGATTCAAATGAACAGTGAGCTGAAAAATACGAGGAATATAAGAAACCAACTAGGGTAGATTATTAATGCAATTAATAGTTACCCCCCAGAGATTTTACAATGTGACCCTAAGATAAACCCTTAGGAGATGAATGATGAGCAGTTTAAAATTATCAAACAAAATATTTAGAAGAAAATTTGAGGATATGTTTTAAAAGAACTTTGGGTTAAGAATTGAGAATAAGGAGATTGAAAGACCAATGGAAAGAATTCCTAAGGAATTAGAAGAACCTATTTCCTTGACTATGTACTTGACTAAGATAAATATAGAAAGTCCACCTCTATCATTTACTCAGTATCAAGGGGAAGAATTGAAAGACAACCCTGAATAAAAGAGTAACCTAGAAAAATTTGATCCAGAATTTAAATTTTTTAGAGAGAATCTGATCCAAATTTTGGGAGATCATGAAGTATCTTATAATGATCCATTTCTTAAAAAATTTAATTTCTTATAAAATTTGAGGATGATATTATTATGAAAATTTAGAAAATCAAAAGAGGAATATTGGATCTTGAAAGAAATATGAGGAATAAAGATATGAATCAATATGAGAAGGAAGAACTGAAAGAAAAATTTAAATTTGAGGATTTTGTAGGAATCCCTAGATCTGGAAAAGATTGGGTGATTGATCAAGGATTACTTAAATGGAATTTTGATCTTGGTGCATTTGTCGGGCTGGCGATGTTAAACAAAGCAATTTATGGGAGGCAACCCATAGTTATCAACGTGGTTTGATTTAGTGTGCTTGAGAGTTATGATTGTTAGTGTAGAATTGTGTTTGCTTCAGTGTAGATTGATCAATTTGATTGATGAATGGTGGACTTTTGGATTTTTAGTGGTTTAATTTGATTTTTTTGTGTCATCAGATAGGTGATTCCTCAACTTCTTATTTGGCTAGACTTATATATTATCTTGTAGTAGTTGGATTGATGAGTCCACTCACTCGAACATAAGTTTTACAAGAGACATCATTAATTTTAACAGCAACAATTCCATCTCAATTTTGTTACTTCTTTTTGCTGACTTTATTTTCATTTGATAGGACTAGCTAACCTATTTGATGAGTAACATGTAGATGAAATTACACTATCCTTATAACTGCTAGGGGTGCTTAGTTATTGGGATATTGTGATGCCTGGTGTTGGTGCTCGAGAACTAATATATTAGGGATAATCTTATCTTTGGGATTAGAATCTATAAAATCATTTATAAGCACCCAATTTATTTGTGTTGGGATTCCGTTAGAAATCATGTGTAATAATTTCATTAGAAATTGGAAGCAAGTTAGTGAGATGCAATGATTTAAAGGAAGAATTGACCTCATTTATCATGTGTGTTTGTGTTTGTGTTACAATAATATAAAGATTTGGAGAACACATAAATATTTATATACCTATGCCAATACCTATTCTTCTTGTTAAACCTTTCTTTCCATTTTATCGAGCTTGTTTTAGTTTAGATTTACTTTCGATTGCATATTGTTCTGTCCTAATGAATACTTGTAAATGTTTGTGATAGATAAAATTTCTATAGATAGAATTTCTAAACTATTTTTCTTCCTTCTTATATTCTTTTATTGAATGTTATACATGTTTAAAATCAAGTTTGGGGGCAGGAAAAAAAATAAACTTTAAAGTTAGTATACTTCCTTTTAGTTTAATATTGTTGCAGCATGTTTTAGACTAGATTTACTTTCTCCTGCAGTCATTCTATCCTGATTATGCACGTATATGAATTTGATAGGATGTTGTAGTAGTTAGTAGATTAAACTTTTACTATTTCTTCGTGCTACATTTTATGGAATTAAGTGTAAAATATTTAAAAATTTAAGTTTGGGATAAATAAAAATTTCTTTTAAGAAAAAGTAAACTAAATTTTATTTGTCCAAAATTAACTATATTTTTAAAATTAATTTAACATGACCTGGTATAGTAAGATTTAACTTTAAATGATTATACTTATGTTAATGAATATTATGGTAAATTTAGGTAAATTTTTTTAATAATGAAGATCAATTCTAATGTTAAAGATATTTGGTATGAAAGAATAAAACTATGTTTTACTATTTCAAGTAAATATAATAATATTTTTGAAGTATTAAGAATCTTAAAGTTTCATGTAAGAAGAAAAGAATGAGACTTTATGAAAAATCATCAAAACTAATATGATTTTATAAAGTGAAGAAAGGAAAAAAAGTTTTAACCTTAAGAAGTAAAGTTCAAAATTATTAAAGGTTATCCAGATATAGTAATCCTCACTTGAAAAATAAAAAAAAGAAAGGATTGAAAATATCTTGAATATAAAAAAATAAAAAAAAAGAAAAGAAAAAGGAAAGAAAAAAAAATGTGAGGAGAATGTTGAGGAGATGCCTAATAAAAAATTGGCTTCACTTGAATCAAATTGAGGAAAAGGCTTTATTACATTTTCTAAACTTGTATTTGAGTATTAGCACCCTTAATAGTAAAGTTTTCATGAAATATATTTTCATATGGATAATCTAAGATATCCTTGAGATAACAAATTACGGTTCTTCTTGATATGAATGCAGATTCAGAAATCTTAGATTTGATTACTAAGTATTCTTATACTTATAGTTTTAATCTATGTTATTAAAAGTTTTTCTTAAATTTTACTATTTGATATAGTAAACTAAAGTATAGAAGTTATAAGCTAATCTCCATCCTAAGTCATATTCTATATAGTGAAAGGTTTACTTGATGACAAGTAATGTTTAAGTTCTGGGGATTTTGATACGCCTAAAAATTACATACTTTTTCATATAAATTTTATGCTCAATTTTAATGATATTATAGTTTAAAGGAAGATATTTTGCATATTTTTTGGTTTCAAGTACAAGAAATGAACTTTTGGAGAAAATGAAGCAAAAATGGTGCAATTTGGAGAAAAAAACGTGCAAGAAATAAAATTATGACTTGACACATTTTGATATGCATTTCTATGCTTAATCTACTTTACATTTCTCACATGTTTTGAATGAAATTACACTTTAAAGAAAGTTTTTTTTCATGCTTATTTTGTAGGTATATCAGTTAGGAGCGAAACATAACTAAAATGGGGCAAAACAGAGCCAAACAGAGCAAAATAGTGGAGTTGCTGCAGGGTGGCACTAGATGCGCCAGACCAGCGCATGATGTGCCCTATGACAGAGAATTGGCGCAAGATGCACCAGATTTGGTGTAAGATTCAAAAGACTTGACTTCTGGAGAGAATTTTGGAGGGAATTTTGAATTCTTTTTAGAGGGAGGTAGCCTTTATAAATGAGAGGGAAGTTTAGGGTTTGAAGAGATTGAGTGGCATGTGTGTGTGTGTGTGTGTGTGTGTCTGGGTGGGTGTGAGTGGTGTGAGAGTGAGAAGAAGGAAAGGGAGAGAGAGAAAGTCAAGGGCTTAGAAATTTTCTTCAAGGATTGTAAGAGGAGAGAGAAGGTGACAGATTTCTTCTTCTTTACATTTCTAGGAGAGAATGGAGAGTGCTTGTAAACAAAGAAAGGCTTGAAGAGAACTTCTAGAGATTTTCTTGGGAAGGATTTTGAGATAACTTGTGTCTTTTATTTCTCTTATTTTGTATACTTGATTTTATTAATGAAATCTGTGTTTTGTCATATCCTTCTCATGAATTCTGAATAGTCTTCTTTATCCTTCTCCCTACTTTGAGATATGGTTTGGTGAAAAATTGATTTTATTTTATACGATTTTAAATGTCAATAATTTGTGATGATTTGAACCCAGATCTTCATTTACTTTTCAATTTGGCCAATTAAAATGTTAAAATGTGTTGAGAAACATATGTTCCAAAAGGGCTATGAACTCTACAATGTGGGGAGAATCACATTTGATTTCATGGGAGAGTATTTCAACAATGGGGCTGAGTGCAAATAAATAGGGAAATATACCTTGTTGGATCAGAATTAGAGATTTTAAGGTGCAAGATTAAAATCCCCAATTTGGTCAAGTTGATTGGAGACTAATGCAATAGTGTTAGCCCTCAGATGAGGGAGTATTGAGAGCTTTAGAGAGGCAGCCGACATCCTCCCAAGCTAACAACAGAATTAGGGATCAAACTCTAGATTAGTCAATATTCTTTATGCACTTGGAAGAGGGTAAAGAATATGATTGCTCCTATTTGGCACAAAATAATTTTTATATATTTTTAAATGATTTTAATTTCTTCACAATCCATATACTCATTGTAAAGGGGAAGGATGCTTTGTTAAATTTGAACTTTTTGCCACAAAACTTTGTTTAGTCTTAGTAAATTTAATTTTGAAGTTCAGTAAATAGTTTAGTAAACTTAGTTCTGTTTAGTAACATTTCTATTAACATTCATTAAACCCATTTTAATTTGTCTATCTTATTTGAATTTTTATAGTTTGAATATTATGATTTTTGTTATTATTATACTAATTTACATCTTCCAAACTAAGACTTGATAGTAGTAGACTAGAATTAACCTAAGGGATTTCATACTGCGCTTCTCTGTCGGATCGATATTGGGTTTTTTAAAGAAAACCCTATATTACATGAAGCGATATATGCAATTTTGTAGAACTCCTAGTGTGTGAAATATTTTATATATCTTATATAACATTTCTATTTTGCACATTAAATACTTAATATAAATTGGGTCAAGATTTCAGCCATATTTTTGAAAGCTAAATTACTTCGTAATTTCAGGACGGGTCAAGTTTTTTACAGTATTATTGGGGATTGAAATTGACATAAAACACACATAAAAACAACACATAGTAGGGATGCGTCACTTATTAAGATAATTCTCATTGATCTCTTCTTCATAAGCACAAGAACTTTCATGATTAAGTCTTGATAAACGACCAGTTATTTGATTTTCCAGAGCCTTTCCAGTCTACTACTTCAATATTGAACTCTTGCATTAAAAGGACCCATCTAATTAATCTGGGATTTACATCCTTTTTTGAAATTATATATGAAACAGTAAATAGTTTAGTGTAAACAGAGAATTTAGTTCCAATCAGATAAAATCTAAATTTATTAAAAGCATATATTATCGCCAAAAGCTTCTGCTTAGTAGTAGTGTAATTAATTTGAGCTTCATTAAGGGTCTTGCTGGCATAGTACATAGCCTTAAATACCTTATCCTATTGTTTTCCTAAAACTACTCTGTTAGCAAGTCACTTGTGTCACACATTAGTTCAAATGGTTTCCCCCATTTGGGTGCGACAATAATACGACCAGTGATTAACTTCTCTTTCAGAATGTTATAGGCTTTCAATCATTCCGATTCAAAGTTTAATCGAAAAAGTTTTTCTAAGAGACAACATAGAGGTTTGGGGATTTTAGAAAAATCTTATATATATCATCTATAAATCCAACATGCCAAGAAAATTTTATGTTCCCCTCACATTAGTGGGCAGTGAAAGTCTTTCAATAACTTATATATTTGTTGGGTCAACTTTCATCCCATTTTCAAATATTTTATGCCCTAAAATAATTCCTTATGAGACCATACATTGACATTTCATCCAATTGATAACAGACTCTTCACAATGTTTTAGCACCTTCATAAGATTATCCAAACAAGAGTCAATTGTAGGGCCAGACACCGAGAAATCTTCCATGGAAACTTCTAACCCTTTCTCAATTAGGTCATTGAAAATTGAAATCATATGACGTTGAAATGTTTCCAGTGTGTTACATAACCTAAAAGGTATTCTACGAAAAGTGAAAGTCCCTTAAGGACTTGTGAACGTTATTTTCTCTTGATCCTCTGGAGCTATAGGTATTTGATGATACCCAAAATATCCATGTGAGAAAAAAACGTGGATGTCCAGCTAGTCTATTTATCATTTGATCTAGAAAGGGTAGAGAAAAGTGATCTTTCCTAGTGACATAATTTAATTTTTGATAGTCAGTACATATGTGTACCCGGTGACATGTGTGGTTGGAATTAATTCATTTTGTTCATTAACAGACACTGTCACTCCTCTTTATTTAGAAAAATAATGGATAGGGCTAACCCCAAGCTCTATCATATATAGAATAGATGATACCTGCATATAGCCATTTTAAAATTTTCTTTTTAATGACATCTTCCATTATTGGGTTTAAACTCCTTTGAGGATCTACCCTGGTGTCGGTCACGAAATTAGAAATTATCGGTCGCTTGAATGGATAAACTGACACCAAATTTAATTTAATATATGTATATATTATTTTGAAAAGTAATATTTTAAATTTTGAAAATATGAGATCGAATAGATCTCATATCCTCAGTAGTTTAAATAAACGAGCCTAACACCGTAAGCAATGCATCCATACCGAAGGGTAGACAGATTAGTTACTAGTAAGACACGATCAAATAAACTAAAGAATTTATGAAATCTATTTAAGTCTACAAAAAATCATTTTTTATGTTTACCAACAAGTTCTTATATTTAATATGAAAAATTAAATAGGGTTTATGTTAGGCTGGGTTCTTAAAAGTTTCCTATAAGAACAAGCCCCTATAGTTAATTACATCTTATATGATTGAAGTCACTTAAGAAAATTCTCAATTTAGATCAGAAAATATTATCTTCAAAGAATTCAAAGGGATAGGACATTTCAAAAGATCAGATAAATATGTGTGAAGTGGGAATGTCTCAAATTTGGAACATTTTATTTTGGAATCCAAATAAAGAATAATTGAGGGATGTCACGGATCTCGAGGAGAACCTCGGTGACTTCCCAAGATATTTTATAGTTTGGCTTCGATTTTAAGGAAAAATTATTGAATGTTTCATCCCGCCAATTTTATTAATTAGGGCATACATTTATACGAGACGATGATATAAATATCCTGAAAGATGTGAGGATTTAGGTCGTAACAAATGACAACCTCAGAATCCTAAACAAGTTGGGGCTCAAATTGCACAACATGGTTGTGCAAAGACCTAAAGATGAGTTGAGGATTTATGTCACACTAGGCAGACAACCTCAAAATCTTATGACTTCTTGTTTAATTCTAAGGAAAGATGTGCTGTTGTAGATCTTCATGCTGTTGCAGATCGCTGTTGTAGAAGGTTGCCCACAAGGTTAGCTCTTGGCTCCTCGGTGAAGTAATAGTCCTAAAATCTAAGGTTTAAAGGTTTAAATGACAAGTTTAAAATTCAATCATTATTAGGGGGTTAAATTTGGTTAGAGTGACATTGGTCAGGATCCTGGGGTTCCCTCATTCCGGTATCACTATTTTCTTTTGAATTTACTTAGCTTAAATGAGTTGTGAAACCCATTTAAATCGGGGAGATCTCGTTAGCAATCGTGGGTTACCTTCTTCGAGGAACTCCCATAAATTTAAAAGTTTGTTTTATGTTTAGTGACATTTGAAAGGATTTATGGCTACCTTTGAAACAATTCATTTTAGGTTTTTGAAAATGTTGATTAATTTTTGAAAAGTTTTTTTGATTTTGCAAGTAAAGTAAGGGGCACACCCAAGAAGTTATAATATTTTTGCAACAAAATTAAATTGTAGGATGTAACATGACAGAAATTAAATAACACTGTCAAAGCGTACCAGTCATCTTCTCGGCATTACCGCTGAAGGATTAACTTTTGCAACATGTATATAATTTTAATAAGAAATTTTAAATAAATTGCAAGAGTAGATGAAGGTGTAGTTTCTGAACCCTCAAACCATGGCTTAGTGAATTCTGAGAGATCCTAATGAATGATTTTTCTAGAAAAAAAATATAAGAGGGTCAATCATCTCCCAAGAGATCCCAAAATATCTAGGGAATGACCTTGAAGTGCTTTAAAGATCACTTGAAACATTTCAAGTTCATTTTGAACTTATTATATTGTTCCATTAATCATCTAAGTTCAAGTTAAAAAAGGTTACCCCGCTACTCGGTAAACTTTAACATTTTAATCATCCCAAGAATAGAGTACTCAGTTAATCAGCTGATATTTCACTTGAGAGTTATGTAGGTGAATGCCCTTGAGGCAAGTTTAAGCCATTAAAGATTTTGTACCAATTACTAAAGTTGGGATCGTAGTCTTTAGAAGTGTTTATCATTAATCATGTTACTTCTTTTTCTAAATCCCATCAAATAAGTTTAAATATCAAGCCTAGATCACTACCAAGCCCTTAATAATCTCAATGGGAGAAAATGACAATTGTTGAAATTTTAGTTTAGATGGTATGTGTTCTTATTGAAAGATCATATCATCATCAATTGTGGGCTTAAAATAAGTGAACTATCATCCTCCTAGCCTAAGCCCATCACTTCAAAATCATTTGATTTTGATCAACTTCTAAATCATGATAATTTAGAAAATTATAATTTTAATCTTATCATGGAAAGGTGGCAAATTGGTTTCTACCTTTTAACCTATTGTATTTCAATCATCCAAAACTATTCATTAGAATCAAACTTATCCATTTTTCCCATTTGGTTAATCCTAAATTTTGATTAAGGTGCTAGAATCTAAAACGACCATCTTGCCCTTAGGGCTCTCCACTTCATTAACTTATTAAGCATAATTCAAATGACTTTGAAAATTTCAGAGTACTCTGCCCACGGGGCAACTAAAACATCATAGTAGAAAATATGGTTTTTAAAATTTTTATTTAATTGAGTTAATTATCTTAACTTAGAAAACAAGATTTTCAACATTAATTTATTTAACTAATCAAAATAATTTTTTTTTATGGAAAAAAAATTTAGAGGTTTACTTAGGTCAGAGAAACACTTAGAAAAAATTCCATGAACTTTTGAATTAAATTTTAATTCAATTTTATAATTATTTATTGATTTTATTAGTGATTAAATTAAGTGAAAAATATGATTTATTTACAAAAAATATTTTTTATATTTTTATTAAACCTCCCCGAGTCTAGAAAACTCAGAGAAATAAATTTTATATTTTTATGATTTTTAATTTATTTATTATAATTATTTTAATGAAAAGTAAGAAAAATACAATTTTAGGCCTTTAAAAATTTATTTTTAACTTAAAAAAATTGAGAAAAATATTTTAATAAGTTCTAAGTGATCAAGAAACCATTAGGCACATTTTAAAATATTTTTGTATTTTTGGAATTTTTAATTATTTTTAATTTAAAATATAGTTCAAAAAATGAAGTATTTTCTCCAAAAATGTTTTTATTTTTTCTAAGTACTCTTGATTATAAGAAACTCAGAAAATCACTTTTCATAATTTTCCTAAGTATATTTAATTTAATATATTTTTTTTGTACAAAAATACAACTTTCCTTATAGAATTAAATTGAATGCTCAAACACAATCAAATAAATTTTAAATTATTATAGTGGATCAACATGTTTTTCTACATAATGTGGAATTGAGTTTATTAATTTTTGACTAATATTTAATTTTAAAAAAATTAATATAAGTTACAGACATTTAATTAAATATAGAAATGTACAAAATCAATCAACATATCATGATATTTTTCCTAATCTCCTCTAACCACATGAAACCTACTAAAATTTATCTCATAACTTTCCAAGTGACATTTTAATTTATATAATTAATTTAAGCCAAAATAGCCATCCAAGATTGAAAATTAGGGGATTGAAAATTAAGATGCTCTGTGGCATTGGAAAAATTAGAAAACATCTCCTCTGTCATGATGAATAAACCCTAAAAATTTCAAATCATAATGAGTAATATTTAATCATAACGAATTAAAATACCATAAAGGCTATTTAATTAATTAGAATTAAAATACCACAGAGGCTATTTAATTAATTAAAAATCAAAGAGTCAACAAATAATTTTTATTTTTGGTCCACATTATTCTCCTTTGTTCACTTAGTAAGAGGGGATTTTTTTATGATTTTTCTATGTAAATTTATGAATTTAAAAAAATATGGCACTTAATTAATTCATTTAATCTATTTTTCTACTTATCCTAGTCACCCACTATGTCATCCTTGCGTCATCCTTGTCCTCTCCGAAGCGCCACACATTGCGCTCTAGTTTGATGCCTCCATCTTACTTGATAGCCACGTGTCCCATTGTTCATATATGAAGAGTTCATCCGGCGCGATCTCGTCCGTCCAATACACGCGTGATCGGACGGCTGTAGGTCATTGTCCCCAATTGCTACATCCTGTGAACAGTTCGACTTCTAGACTTATGATCTCACTGCATACTCAACCAAATCACATGGGGTTTGTTTTTACACCTTCATCTACTCAAGACAAACACATCATAAGGTTACAATGCTATGAAATTAAACTTCACTTCACAATTAGTGAAAACTGAACTCAAAATTAGGGTTAATGGTCTATACCTTTGTCTGAGAGGGGAGGCCTCAATCATATGCTTGTGGAAGCTTCAGTGGAGTCCCATAAACCTCTTAGATGTTTTGGTTTCCTCTAGTGTAAGCTCTAAGTACAAGTTCAATGAAATGGGGTGCGACCTTGGTCATAAGCTAGGTTAGAGAGATAAACAATAGGGGAATTTTAATGTGGAACTTCCTCTCTTGCTCTGGGGAAGCTTAAGAATAGTTTACTTTGAAGTTTAAGGGAATTTAGGGGATGGATGAAAAATTTTATTGATTTTGAGATAAAAAATTGAGCAAAGAAAGTGGTTGAAATGGCTAAGAGATGGTTGCAATGAGCTTAGGAGGTCTTGGAGGAGCTCTGAGAATAATTTGGTAGAGTTTCCCCAAGAAAATTGGTTAGCTTTTTTTTACCATAGAGGAGGTGGTTTATATAAAGGGGGAATGGGTGGCTGGTTGGGCTTCAATCTAGGTGTAATTAGGTATTAAGGTGGAGGGTTGAAGAGTGCTAAAGAATAATTAGGGTTGGACAGCTTGAATGGTTGCATTGGGTTTTGATTTGAGGAGGGTAACTCTCAATTTTGGGGTTTTTCAGCCACTAGGCCAGCCAGCCAGGGTATAAGAGGTGGGCAGGCAACCAGGTGAGCTAGTGGGAGGGTGTTAATGATGGTCAACCAATAATGGTTAGTGATGATGGCTAAGATATTTAAGTTTAGGCCAAAATTGGGGTTAAATCCCCTAAATCAAGGGACCATTGGTCCATAAATCATGTAGAGTGGACTAGGTAGATCTAGCCTGGTCATTAAAGTCAAAATGGTGGCTTTAGTGGCTTTGGTTTGATCCATTTAGCTTGGCTTGGTCAACTTTGGTACATGGGTACAATTTTGGGCAATTAGGCTTGAAGTTGGGCTTAGGTTGGGCTAGTCATGACATTGAGCTCAATTGATTGATCAAAATGGTGTAGATGATTGTTACAATGAGTTTAAAAAAGATTTGGAGTGATTTTGAATTGATTTGAAGGTTCAATTTGAAGGATTTTGGTTCATGATCAATTTTGGGTGTGTTGGGTTAAACATGGGTTTGAATTGGGTTAGAGTTTGGTTAGGGCCCAATTAATGGTTTAAATTGGTCCTAATAATTGTCTTAAAAAGTTTTGGATAGAAATTGACTGTTAATTTTGGGGTTATGGAGTACAATTTGATGGAATTTGGGGCAAAATTGGGGGTTTTGGTCCAAGTTAATTTTGAGTAAAATTGAGGCTTGACCAAGGCTAATTGAAGATTCAATCTGATGTAGGAAAATGTTGTGAAGAGTCTATGATGCATTGAGGTTCAATTGAGTGAGATTTTGATTTTTGGCCAAATTAGGGCTTTTTGCTTTAGGTTGAAATTAGATTCAAATGTTGGTCAATTGGGCTTGAATTTAGCTTAAATCAAGCTTGGGCATGATTAGTTTGAGTTTATAATTCAAATTGAGGAAGATTCGGATGAAATTGGTGGATATTGGGGGTGAATTAGGGTAATTGGGCCTTTAAAGGCAATTTGGGGGGTTCAAATTGATTTCGGGGACATTTGAAATATTTTGAAGGTTTTGGGACAATTTGGGTCACTAAACGTATTTTGGTAATTTTGGCAAAATGAGGGGTATTTTAGTAATTTTGGAAAATTTTCTGGTGTTTTGGACAATTTGGGTAATTTCAAATGTTTTGACAAGCTTTTTGAAAAAAATTGGGTAATTTGGGAATTTTGGCTAATTTTGGGGTTTCAAGGGTAATTTGGGTATATTTTGGGGTAAAAGGCTAAATTGGGTATTTTAGTAAAATTGGGGTGTCAATCACCCCACTTGAGCCACGGACTAATAAAATTCCTTACTTTGGGTCATCCATGTACTGGTCATAGCTAAACCTAGCTTAGGGCTAGTGGGTCTAGGGGACCATCTACATGAGTCTCCCAAAGGGTTAAGGGATCAAAGTTAAGCAGGTTTGAGTGCAAGGTATTGAGTGGAAGTGTAATGTGCAAGTGTGTGTGAGACCAACCAAGACCACACCACTAGAGGGTTAACCCTAAGGCCAAGCTGTCTTATGGGGACTCTCCTTGAGCTCTCCCATATTGACCCCACCCAGTAAGTGCTAGAGGTTAGGGCCAATATGTGGAACTTCAAGTTGAGCAAAGAAGAGTTTAGAGTTTCTAATGGTGAGGGTTCCTTTTCCAGTCCTCTAGGAATAGTTAGTAGGAAAGTCCTATGACTTGATCCTAGGCTACTAAAGAGGAAAGACTAAACCTCAAC
>NW_018253520.1:0-1182 GCF_001263595.1 Phalaenopsis equestris
ATCTTCTAACTCGAGGTGAAATTATTCCATCAATCCATCATAATTCAAATTCAAATTTTAAAATAACAACCAGTATTAAATTTTTTTTTACTTCTATACTTAACTGTTTGTGAAAAAAAATTCACAATTTTATAATTTTCCTTATTAGGTTATTTATTGTAATTAATGTTCATTAATAAGACAGTCCAAATGCTATTACATTTGAAATGTGGTTATTCATATCTAATTGTATGTTTGTTACCTATGACATTAATATTGAAATATTACAAAAATAGTAAAGTTGATGTTTTTGGTCCAAAATATTAAGAAGCCACACAATCAAGAGATTACTACAATCAAATTTTATAGTTAATGTAGGTGCTTGGGACTGGTTTCTTCTAAGAAATCATGCCTGATGGAACAAATAGACGACAACCTTTCCAACGGTCAAAAGAATAGCAATGGTCGAAGCACTGACAGAATTTTAGAGAGATAGGACCTAACAATCTTCCTCTCCTCTTAAGAATTTGAGAACTCCAAGCAACCTTTTTTCTTCATTTATTTTTACATTATTCAATTCCTATTTCTTTAATAATCAAACACCTAAACTTCAATTTTTACATACATGCCACTTTACCTATGCAGGAAAAGGTGTATTTCACTTTTTTAAAGTTATAATGGTTTAATTTTTAGTGTGATATGAAATATTTGGGTGATATAAATGTAAAAAGTAAAGTTTTTCTGTTAGATATTTACATATATACAAATTGGGTAGTACATATGTAAATGTGCAAATTTTAGTTGCGACAAGTAAAGATCAAAAGGAATTCGTGCCTGGAAAGCACAGAAAGATTAATCTTTTTTATGCAACTTAAACAAGTAGAATATGGTCAAATATACCATGGGAGTCAGGTGAGTCATCATTTGTTTTGGTTGATGAATTTTTCTCTCCCAGTCCAAAAATCCAGGGAAAAAAGAGCTGCAGCGTCCAACATATTAAAAAGGTAAATAAAGTATATAATTTTAAAATTAATTTCGTTTTTAAGTTAATCTAAAGTATAGGGAAGACAGAAAATCAGAAAAAAAAATCAAATTTTACAAGAAGGATGCTGTTAAAATTCTTATTTAGGTCAATTACCTTCCCTGTCCCTTCGTTTCCGCAGATCATCACCTAAAGACCTTGCGCCTTCCCACCGCTCTCCC
>NW_018253520.1:1205-11957 GCF_001263595.1 Phalaenopsis equestris
CGCTCTTCCTGCCAACTGCGAACAAGGGAATGCACAAGTAAATTGACAAAAAAGAAAAGGTATTACTGCATCGTTAATCTCTTCCTCTCAGAGCAAATACAAAACAAACCCTAATTGATAAGAGGAAGTGGAATTTTTTGGGGACAGAACAGGCACCAAAAAGTAAATGGATGTAATTCAAAATATCAAAAAGCCATCAAATCTGAAGAAGCCCCCCGACATACATTACGTAATCAGAAGAAAAATTTTCAAAGCAACAGTAACGATACGGAACTCAGAGAAGTTTCGGTTATCCTGGAACATCATAGACGACTTCAATTGTCCCTCTTTGATAAACAGAAGACAAAAAGAAAGAGACAAACCAGGAAAAAAAAGCATTTTTTTCATTTTTTATTTTTAAAAGGCAGGAATTAAAGAATACCTTCGGCCCCAATGGCTTCAAATGGCTTCAAATGGCGGCTCAAGGGAGAGCCCCTAGATGCTCGCAATATCTGGCAAACAGACAAATGACAGTGGGCGGCGGGCGTGGGGGGCGGAAGGTAATGGAATTGGACAGAGTAGACTTTTAAACCAATAAAATTGAGATTGGAGAGAGGAGGGAGCCATGAACTAAAAATAGGAACGACCATTGGCTCTTTCTTCGTGATTTTAATTGTATTATTAGAATTAAGGTGGAGAGGTTTTCCTATTTGCCTAGTAAATTAGTGAATTTTAATAATTGCATTTTTTAAGCTAGCTTAATTTAGTTTTATAATTGAATATTCAGTTGAATAATACTATTAGATGTCTTCTTGATAGAGCTTGGTGTAAAGTTTTAAACGATTTCTCCTCTGATCAACATCTCATAAATATTCATTTGGGTAAATCGAATTACTTGCATTGTGGATTAATGCATAAAAATTTTTAGAGTTCATGTCTTAAATTTTATTCTTTTATTTGAAAGACTCGTGTTAATGGTTGTTTTATCTTTGCTTTATGTAATAAGCGTAAGAATGTTAAAATTGTTTTTAGAATTTGTAATTGGAATTCTTACAATATTTTATTTGCTCATATTTCTTCTCTTAATCTTAAACTTAATGAGATATTGAATGAATTAGATTATCAACCTCTTTCGGTTGACTTGATTAGGCAAGCCTCTTCTATTCATAAGGAAATTTCTAATTCTAATATTTGTAATTATAAGTGGGCTAAGCAAAGAGTTAGATGTTTTTGGATTTCTAATGGGAAGATAATATTAAGTTTCTTTATAAAAAAGCTACTATTAGACATATAATTCTAATATTATTAAAGAGATTCAAGTTAATAATGATTGTGTTTATAGACAAGATGATATTATTAGCGAAGTTATAGCTTTTTATTCTTGTCTTTTGAATGAGGATATAGTTTATGTTGATATTATTATGGATTCTTTATTTTTTATTCTCATTATGTTTCTAATGAAGATTACTTTTTTATTCAATCTTTTTCTAATGAGGATATTAAGAAAGCTTATTTTTCTAGGCTCTAATAAGGCTTCTGAGCCTGATGGTTTTTCTTTTAAATCGTTTAAAAATTGTTGGCATATTGTTGGTCATAATTGTATTATGGTTATTAACCATTTCTTTCCATACTTCTATGCTTCCTCATAGAGTGAAGCATACTGCTATTATGAGTATTCCCAAAAAAATCTGAAGCTAAAATTTTTCTTGATTATAGACCGTTATCTTTATGCAATACTTTTTATAAAGTTATTACTATCCTTATTACTGATAGAGTTAAAATTGTTCTTCCAAATTGATTCGTGTTTAAGTTGCTTTTATTAAGGAGGGGATATTGTTGAAAATATCATCTTTGCAAATAAATTATTTTATGGTTTTAATTCAAAATATTTTGTTAAAAGATTTTGTTTTAAGATAAATATCTGTAAGGCTTTTGATAAAATTGATAGAACTTTTCCTTATAATCATATGAGAAAGCTTTCTCTCTCAATTTTTTTTATTAATTAGATTATTTCTTGTACTAAGGATGCTAATTTTAATGTTATTATTATACATAGCTTAAATGTTACTTCTCTTCTTAATTTGGTTTGAGATAACACTGCCCCATTTCTCCTTTCCTTATTGTTATTGCTATTAATGTTTTATTTTTTTATCTTGATTCTTATTCTTGTAATTAGATTTTTCACCCTATCTAAGTTGATAATATTCTTTAATTTTTGAAAGCTTATTTATACTCTACTACATTTATTAAAGATATATGGAATAAGTTTAGTAGTGCCACTAATCTATTTGTTAGTAATTCTAATTTTTTATTGTTATTTCTAAGTATGTTAATAATTTTACGCAGAATCGAATTTGTGTTATTTGTGGGCTTACTCTTAAATCTTTTGAACTGGAATTACTTGGGTGTCATTATTAAACCTACTAAGCCGGATATGGCTGACTGTCCTATTCTAATTGGTAAACTTAATAAGTGATTAATTGGTTGGAAGAAGAAATTTTTATCTGCTGATGGTAAATTTTAGCTTGTTAAGTTTACTACTTAGATTTATTAGTATTTTTTATTTCATTTTTCTGTTATTCTTAAAATCGTTAGAAAGAAAGCTACTTATAGGATATCAATATTTTTGTTACATAATGATAATCATAGTAGACTTCATACCATTTTTTGGAGTAAGATTAGTTTACCTAAGATTTATGGTGGGTTGGGTATGGGCTGGCTATTTCTTTGTTGGATAATATTAGTTTTATGTGTAAATCTAAAATTATTTGAAAGTTATATAATGTTATATCTAATCATTCTAAGTGGTTTTTAAATTACTATATTCCTTTTAATTTGAATCTAGTAATTTTTCCACTTTGTTTTGGAAGGATATTCTTAAGGTGACTTATAAAATGAGACATAGTTTAAAATTTCAAGTTACTCATATAGTACTCTTTCTTTCTTTTATTTTTTGTGGTTTCATGGTACTTCTCTCAAAGAGCATTTTGGTGATATTATTTTTTTTTATGGTTTAATCTTCCCCATAACGCTATGTTAGAGATGTTATTATTGATTGTAATAGGAATTTGGATACATTTTCTTATATTCCTATCTCTGGTTTAAATATTTTTAACTTCTATTCCTATTATAAGTGGAGATATTTGTCTTTTAGATAATGTCAACATTTATTTTCATAAGTCTATTCATTCTTCTCTATATAATCATTTAGCGTGTGTTGATTGATATAAGTCAAATTGGTTTAAAGACCATTTTATCAAATATGCTATTCACTCAAGAAAAATTATTCATAATGATTTAAGGACTTGTGACATTTTTAAGGTATGAATATTAATAATATTTGTGTTTTATGTGGTTGTGATTTAGAGAATACATTATGATTGCGTTTATTTTGTTTATTTTTAATTTGTACTTGTCTTCATATGATTTTGGTTTATTAGCTATATGGATAGGTAAATGTTCACCTCACTTTTGGTTGAGGTCTAGTTTCCTCTTTAATAGCCTAGGGTCTAGTCATAGGACTTTCATGTTGACTATTCCTAGAGGACCAGAAAAGGAACCCTCATCATTAGAAATTATAAACTCTTCTTTGCTCAACTTGAAGTTTCACATATTGGCCCTAACCTCTAGCACTTAGTAGGTGGGGTCAATATGGGGGAGCTAAGAGTGAGTCCCCATAGGATTTCTTGGCCTTAAACTTGACCCTGGGAGTTGGTCTTGAGTTGGTGCACACACTATCACTCACTTGCAGATCACATCCCACTCACAAACTTAAACCTAAACTTGTTAATTTTGATATCTTGATCTTTTTGGAGACTCATGTAGATGGTCCCCTAGAATCACTAGCCCTAGGCTAGGGATTAGGTAGGACCAGTACATGGAGAACCCAAATGAGGATTCAATTGGTCCATAGCTCAAATAGGGTGGTTGAAACCTCACTTTCACCAAAATACCGAACCTAAGCTTTTTCTCCAAAATTTGCCAAAATTACCAAAATACCCCCAAAATTGCTAAAATACAAAAAACCCTTGGTGTCAAAAACTCAAAATACCCTTGGTGGCCCAACTCTCCCAAAACCTTCCAAATCATTTCAAATGTCTCCAATACCAATTTGGTCCCTTCAATTGAACTCAATTTGATTAATCTGACCCATTTTGACCAAAACCCCAAAATTGCCTTTAAAGGTCGAATTACCCCGATTCACCCCAAATGTCCATCAATTTGATCACAATCTTCTCCAAATTCAATTCTAAACTTAAATTAATAATGACCAAACTCAATTCAAACCAAATCCAAGACCAATTGACTCACATGGTGAACCCAATTTCAATCCAAACCAAAATCCCTAATTTTGACCATTGGGTCTAATCTTACCCAATTGAACCCTATAGCCCACACTTGTTAAAATTTAAATCTCAAACCATTTATAACATTCCCACACACAAAATTGAACCCTCAATTAGCCTTAGTCAAGCTTCAATCTCACTCAATTTCAACACAAATCCAAAATTCCTAAATTTGCCCCAATTTAGTCATGTGCCCAAATTCTACAAAATTGAATACCCTAACCCCAAAATTGACACCCAATTAATGTTGAGAACTCTTCATAACATCCCTCTAGACCATTTTGAGCTCTTGATTTGGACTTGGTTCAACTCTAGTCTAACATAAACCCAAGTCTAGCCCAACATCCCCAAATTGACCAAATAGCCAAAATCTTTCAAATTGAACCTCCAAATCAATTCAAAATCACTTCAAAACTTTTCTAAACCCTTTATGACAATCATCTACATCACGTTGCTCAATAAATTGAGTCCAATGTCAAGGCTAGCACAACCTAGACCCAACTTCAAGCCAATTTGACCCAAATTAAACTCATGCACCAAAATTGACTTAGCCATGCCAAATTGATCAAACTGAAGCTTCTACATCCAACTTTTGGACACTATTGACCAGACTAGACTCACCTAGCCCACTCTTGATGAGATATAGACCAATGGTCCCTTGATTTAGGGGATTTCACCCCATTTTGGGCCTAAACCAAAATATCCTTGCCATCATCACTAACCCTTAGTGGTTAACCATCATAAACCATCTCCTGGCCCTTCTAACTTCTCTGGCCAGCACCCCTGGCTCTACCAGCTAGCCTACTGGACAAAAAAACAACAAAATCGGGAGCCACCCCCAAGCCTAAACTCCAAATTTGAACTTCCTGACTTGGCTCACTCCAATCGGATACTTATGTCACTAAGCCCTCCACATAAGCAACTTTTTGCACCCAATGGCTAGCCATGATGGCCTCTCCTTCCCCCTCTATTTAAACCCCCCTTCCATGGCCAAAGCAAGGAGAGAGCAAAATTTCTTGGGGAAACTCTATCAAATTGCTCCAGAGCTCCTCCAAGACTCCCTAAGCCATTGCAACCATCTCCTGGCCATTTCCTCCACCACTTGAGCCTAATTTTTTAGCTCAAAATCAGGACAAATTTCAGTCATCCTCCAAAATCCCTCAAAACTCCAAATAAAACTATCCTTGAGCTTCCCAGAGCAAGAGAGGAAGATTCCCACTGAAATCCCCCTCTGTTGAGCTCTCCAAACCACTCCTAGACCAAGGCCGCACCCCATTTCATTGAACTTCCACTTGGAGCTTACACTAAAGAAAACCAATACATCGAGGATGTTTGTTGGACTCCATTGAAGCTTCCACAAGCATCTGATTGTGGCCTCCCATCTCAGACAAAGGTATAAGCCATTAACCTTAATCTTTAGCTCATTTTTCACCAAATGGAAGTGAAGTTTAATTTCATAGCATTGTAACCATATGGATGTGTTCGTCTTGAGTAGATGAAGGTGGGAACAAACCCCAAGTGATTCGGTTGAGTATCAAACAAGATCTTAGGTCTAGAGTTTAATGGCTCACAGGTTTGGTTCATCGAGGACGATGACGGAGGACCGTTTGATCGCATGCATATCAGACGGATGAACGAGATCAAGTCGAATGAGGAGACGAACAGTGAACAACGAGACGTATGGCTTCCAAGTTAGATGGCGACGCCGAACCAGAGCACAATGCATGGCGCTTTAGAGAGGATGAGGATGACACAACGAGTGAGTGGAATAAATAGAAAAATAGCTTTTCTATGATTTAAATAAATCTAAAATCTTTAAAAAATCATAACTTTGCATAGAAAAATCACAAAAATAAATTAAAAATACCTACCTACTCAAATAATAGAGGAGAACAATGTGGACCAAAAATAAAAATTATTTGACAACTCTTTGATTTTTAATTAATTAAATACTCTATGGTATTTTAATTCATTATGATCAAGCATTGCTCACCATGACTTGAAATTTTTACTGTTCATTGCTTATGACAGGGGCTATGTTCTATGATTTTTTCAAGGTCAGAGGACATCTCTGTGCTTCTAATTTTCAAGTTAGGGTGGCTATTTTAGCTTATTTTAATTTTATAAATTAAAAATACCACCTAGAAAATTATGAAAATGATTTTAGTAGGTTTCTTATGTCCCGAGAAGCTTAGGAAAAATGTCATGATGGGTTGAATAATTTTGTGAATTTTTATAATTAATTAAATGTATACGTCTTGTATTAATTTATTTAAATTAAACATTCATAAAAAATCAACAAAATCAGTTCCATATTGTGTGTAAAAACCATTTTAACCCACTGTAAAAATTTGAAAATTATTTGATTAAGTTTAAACACTAAAATTGATTTTTCAAGAAATATTGTATTTTTGCACAAAAATAAATTACAATAAATTAAATATAATTAGGAAAATTATGAAAAGCGATTTTTTTGGTTCCTTGTGATCAGGGGCGCTTAGGAAATACTCAGGAAAACAAAAATTATTTTTATTAAAATACTATATTTTTTATTTTTATTTTGAATTAAAAAATAATTAAAAAATTTCAAAAATACAAAAATATTTAAAAATGTTCCAATGATTTTCTGATCACTTGAGACTCATTAAAATATTTTTCTTAATTTTTCTAAGTTAAAAATAAATTTCCAAAGGCTTAAAATGCATTTCCCTTATTTTCTTATTAAAATATTTATAATAAATAAATTAAAAATCATAAAAAATATAAAATTTATTCCTTTGAGTTCGTTGGACTCAGAGATACTTAATAAAACATAAAAAATAATTTTTTAATTAAAAAATATTTTTCATTTAATTAAAACATTAAAAATCATTAAATGATTATAAATAATAATTAAAAATTAATTCAAGAAAATCATAAAATTTTGCTTAAGTATTTTCTCTCACCTAGGAGAACCTCTAAAATTTTTCTCATAAACCAAAAACTTCATTTTGATCATTTAAATAAATTAATTTTTGAGAATCCTATTTTCTAAAGTTAAAAAATAATAATTATCTAATTATAATTTGAAAGCCACTATTTTCTTCTCTGACGTTTTAATTACTCTATGGATATGGTACTCAAAATTTGCTAAAGTCACTTGAAATATGTTTCATAAGTTATGAGGTGAAGAGCCCCGAGGGAAAAGTGGTCATTTTAGGCTTTTGGTTCCTTAATCAAAATTTAGGATTAATCAAAGGGAAATGAGTAATTTTGATCCTAATAAATATGTTTGGATGATTGAAACATAATGGGTAAGAGGTAGAAACCAACTTGCCACATTTTCATGATAAGAATAAAATTTTCTAAATTATCAGACTTGGAAGTTAATCAAAATCAAATGGTTTCCAAGTGATGGGCTTAAATTAGGGAGATGATGTTTCACATATGATTAAGTTTGCAATTAATGATGATCTGACTTCTTTTAATTATAATCCACATCACCTAAATTAAAATTTTAACCTTTGTTAATCTTTCTCACATTAGATTCATGAAGGGGCTTGGTAGTGATCTGGGCTTGATATTTAATTTGTTTGATGAGATTTAGAGGACAATATGACTAATGATTAACACTGTAAGCCCAACTTTAGTGGTGAGTACAATGGTCTTTAATGACTGAAATTTGCCTTAGAGGCATTCACTTACATAACTTTTAGGTGAAACATCAATTAATTAATTGAGTATCATGTCCTCAGGAAGAATAAAACGTACGATAATGCCAATATTTTTGATAGTTTTAGGTTGCCAAAATTCTGCTAAAATCTTCTCGTGTTAAAACCTTTGTAATGCCAATAATGATTTTTGAGAAGACTTCTTTGGGCATATCACCCATGCAGTGCATTTAATAATATGATATTGTCATGATTTGAGTGTTTTATCTTATCCTATCTTTATCGTGGTTTAAGCTAACACCTTGGATTTATATTAACCTCAATTACAAGGTACCATTAGTGTAATTAAAGGCGATGCTCCCCTAAATGCTATGAAGCATTGACAATCACCTATATATATATATTCACAAATAGATCTTATAGAGAACTAGTTAACTTTCAGGCTTCAAGAAAAAACTCTAGTCTACTAATTTTAAGTATAGTTTTAATTTTTTGAATTTTTACATATTTTTAAAGCTACAACTCCTAATTTTTGCGGCAACCAAAAACCTAAGTGACGTAGTTTAGACTTGTTAGGTTTTCTATAAGGTGAATTTCTCCCATAAATTAGACCTTAGAATTTTTGGATTAACTAGGTGATATATATGTGGGTAACAATTAGGAACAACACTCCTATTTCCCTCTTGGGGCATCTAAGAAAGTTTGGAAATCAAACATGTTTAGCCTCCTAAATCATGTTATTACCCTAAAATATCATATTTCTCTATACGATTGCACTAAACTAGCAGCAATATTCCTATTCTACCAACTCAGTATGAATTAACATAATTTTTTCCACTTGCCTCTTACCACACAAATAGATCCTAATACATTTTTACATAACAATTGGCCAAATTGAAAGTCAATGAAGAACAAAAATTTAACTTATGAACACTATTCAATTTCAAATTAATCACGACATACACATTAAACACAAAATTCTTACACTATCAATTCAAAAAAGAAAAAATGGTTTCTAGACACTGCACATGTTTTGTAACAATAAACCCAACATTTTGTTTAAAAAAATATAGTAATACAACAGTTGGAAAGATAGAACTGATTGAGTACACTATTTTGATTGATATTTCTTCGTTATCAAAATAAGTAGACCACTTACACTGAATTACAACACCACATGACTCTTCTCCCACAGGCCACACCCTCACTAACCTCTCAAGCTACTTGGCACACTTAGGGTACCAGAGCTGATTGTCCAAGACCATAAGTTAAGAGGAAAATTTATGAACTATGCAAGCCTACCCTCCCTTCATTCCCCAAACCATTCCTTTTTATCATTCATGACTTTAATCAATGTGACAGAAAGAATCCCACCCATACAAGCACATGTGTGCCTCGGAGGTGGCACCCAGGTCTCTAGATTTTGGCACATAGGGCACTTAGGCATCAGATCCTATATATAGTAGGGCGCATAAGCACACAGTGGCGATGAAACTCTGGGTCAGCGGGCTGTCCAAGAGTGGCGCATGGGCGCCAGCCTCTCCAGACCTGGCGCTTGGACACCTAAAAGTGGCACTTGGGTACCTGGCTCTGTGCGTAGGCCTTTTACTCCCCAAGTTGCTGATTTACTCCACAATTTACTCCCTTGCTCCCCAAATTTCAAATTAATTGTATCGTGCGTAAACAACCACAAATACCAAAGAGTAGCGTAGAAATGAAACAAAATATACAAAATCATATTGAAATAACATGCATATTTGATACACATCAAATTCCTTCAAACCTAAATAATACTTGCCCTTAAGTAATTTCAAAATCTAAGGTTAGAATTTAATAAACTTTAGGGTATATTGAGATCAAGAATTTTATTGCATTATTTAATAAGCTGGCAAACAATTAGATCCAAGTGCTTAGGTCCCTCATTTTAGTAGAATTATAATAACAACACCCTAATATCCTGATATAATTCACATGAATATTATATTTACACAATTCATCTCATTTTACTTAAGTATGGTAAGAATGTTATGAAGTTAATACTTCACACAAATACATTAATTAGCTACACACATAAATAATTTTACTTATGTTATTGTCATGTTGAATAAAAAAAATTAAGGTTAACTTAATAAAGCTTTAAATCCTTTGGTAAATAGAATGGTTTATCAATATCAGTTTTAATATTGAGCTATGATACGCTACCAACAAATTTTTATCAGCCAGCATGAATCTCGGTGCAATTTTTTGAACAAGAAATAGTTAAACTTTGATTAAGAGTCATTCGGAGCTCTGATTTCAGCAAACTTATAATCAAACTGATCGGCTCGATGAGATGGACATAATGATATGAAAGTCAGTCCAATCCGAGTCAAATCAAGCCCGGATCGAATCAATAAACCACTATTGGAGGATTTCTGGAGGCATTTGAAAGGTCAAACGGATGTCGAATCTAACGAGTTTATTGTCGAATAGAGTGGCTCAACAAGACGAATACAACAAGCCCAAGATTGCTCAATTTTGACATTGTTAAGGCATTCAAATATCCATCAAACGTCATCTGATCAAGGGAAGCTCTCCAGACCGTCTGATCAAAATGTTTCTATTCCTGCATTAATTACACTCAAAATACTATAAATAGAGCCCCACCCCTCACATGAGGAGGGGGGCTTGAGGCTTCAGAGAGAACTGGAAGCTCTGAGAAGGAGCTGAAGTCCAATACCATTATAACCGTCGGCGACCACCGCCACCTGTTGTCAACACCCGACAAATATCGTCAC
>NW_018253520.1:11973-15895 GCF_001263595.1 Phalaenopsis equestris
GCCCCCCGCCAACCCCCGCCGACCGTCGTCGACTGTCGTTAGCCACCGTTGACCTCCGTCGACCACCGCCAACCGTCATCGATTGTCATTTACTACCGTCGACCACTGCTGATCTTCGTCAACCACCACTGAGTAGACGTCGTCAGTCGACGTTGTAACTTGGAAAACTAGTAACCTTTTCCCGCCTGTGGGATAAGGGGCATATGTAATCATCAACGTATAATGAATTTTTACAATTGGGCCAGACCCCGTGGTTTTTCCCCTTTACGGGTTTTTCAAGTAAAAAATTCTGGTGTTATCACAGCTTAAGACGATAATCCATTACTCTACCGCCATGAATTTTCTAGCACGCATCAGTTTGGCGCCGTCTGTGGGAAAGTTTCAATCCCACAACTAAAGTACTTATGCAGTCTACTACATAGCCACCAAACATAATGTTCGTGACAATGGAGCATCCCGCTCCAACTCCCATCATTCCAGGGAGCAGTCACGAAGCCAAGGGCGGCATGCTTCTTCATCTTCCCACCCTGGAAGACGCTATCTTGCCAATAAAGGTGTTTCGTGTCCTTCAATAGAAGATCAAATGCTTAGAATGGAGGGGTCTCAACTAGAGATCCTACAGCTCCTACACGGGGCTCAACAACTAGGGTTGTAAACGAGCTGAGCTTGAGCGAGCTCAGGCTTGACTCGTGTTCGGCTCGTTCTAAATAGCTCGTGTTCGAAATCGGCTCGTGTTTGAAATTGGCTCGTGAATAGTGTGTTCGTGTTCAGATTGATTTAAATATTCGTGTTCTTGTTTGGCTCGTGCTTCGCTCGAAATTGGCTCGGTTAAATTAAAAAATGCTAAGATGATAATTCATTACTCCACCGCCACGAATTTTCCATCACGCATCAGTTTAGTGTCGTTTGTGGGAAAGCTTCAATCCCACAACTACAGTACTTACGCGGTTTACTACATGGTCACGGAGCATCCCACTCCAACACCCATCATTCCAAGGAGCAGTCACGAAGGCAAGGGCGGCATGCTTCTTCATTTTCCCTCCCTGGAAGACGCTATCCAGCCAACGAAGGTGTTTCGGGTTCTTCAATAAAAGATCGAATGCGTAGAATATAAAGTCTCAACTAGTAATCCTACAACTACGCGGGGCTCAACAACCGCCACCAGCACCATTTGATGAAATTCGTTTACCATTAACTCCGCGACGTATGAGAAACATACCGCTCGGAGGAACTCATGCTGACCCGCCTCCACAAGAAGGAACACATCGCCTATCACGTCGTGATGCTGAACTCCTAGATATAGAAAGTTCCACTCATCCATCTCGTGCAGCTCAACCGACATCGCCACATCTTCTTGTCATTCCAGATAATGTCATTCGTAATGAACTACGACGCCTAAGAGTTCCCCTTAGAGAAAAAGGATCGCTTCTACGCTCATCGTAACATCCATGAATCTTCTCCCTTAGCGGATGCGATCCTCCAACACCCCATCCTAACAGGCTTTAAGCTTCCGAGCATCGATACATATGAAGGGACAACTGAGCCTTACAAGCATATTGATCATTATCAAACTATCATGCACATTCAGCGTGCCTCTAATGCACTTCTGTGTCAAGTGTTTCCGACTACTCTGAAAAGACAAGCTCAAACTTGGTTCTACTCTCTGTCGGGGGCACTATAAACAACTTTAACAAGCTTGCAAAACTGTTTACGGACCAGTTCATCGCAAATCAAAGGATCATCAAGGATTCATCTCATCTCTCGAGAATTCGTCAAAGTAAAGGAGAGTCACTCAAAGACTACTTCCGCAGGTTTTCTGCTGATGTCTGGCAGATCCCGGGAGTAGATCCAGAGTTACTAAGAGGAGTCTTCCTTGGGGGGCTTCGCCCAGGACCTTTCTACTCATCGTTGATGCAGGAGACGGTTCATTCTTATGCTGACATTGTTCAGCATGTTGCACAACTCTCTGCAAATGAGACCATCGTTGCTCACAAGGAACAATTAGAGCGATTGGGGGGCAAGCGCAAGAATAATGTCGGGGATACCAATCAAATCTCACAGCGAAAAAATAAAAAAGTTTAGGGCACAAGGGAATTGTGAGCAATGATCAGAAAAAGAATACACACCACTCAACACGTCACATATTAACATCTTAATGACAATCAAGGATGAATAGACTGTCAAGTGGCCAAAGCCGTTAAGAAATCCAGATGGTGGAGACCAGTCTCAATATTGTCATTTCCACCGTGCAAAAGGACATTCAACAGAAAGATGTTTTCAACTAAAGGAAGAAATTGAACGTCAAATATACCAATGTCACCTAGGTCGCTACTTACAAGAACAATTTGAGGGGAACCAAAAGAGAACTGTTGGAGTTATCGAATGAGAAGTATAACTCCAACTCATATTATCTAAGTAAAAGACTCGCTTATAAAGTCTTAATTTTATTTTAGCAAAATTTTTATGTTGATTTAAAATATCATTTCAATGAAACTTTCTTATTTTCTCATGACCGATTTTTGTGTAGAAAACCACCTTGAGGATGAGAAGCTACCATACCCCTAAAATTCGAGCCCAAGAGGCAAGACTTGACGGGAATATATGGTACTCCTAAAAATTAAGCCCAAGAGACAAGACTCAATGAGAATCTACCATACCCCTTGAAGACGAGCCCAAGAAGCAAGTCTCGATGGGAAGCTAGTTGTGGACAGGGTCCTCACTAGAAAAACTCCATGAGAGCAGTTCGTTGACAGTGTCTCCACTCAAAGACCTCAGAAGGCACATGTAGATCAAAAACCTCAGAAGGCTACAAGCCTCAGAAGGCACATGTACACTTAAAGTCCTCAGAAGAATACAAGCCTCAGAAGACACATGTACATCAAAGACCTCAGAAGGCTACAAGCCTCAGAAGACACAAGTGCATAAAAATTCCTCAGAAGGCTACGAGCCTCAGAAGAACTTTGCACAATTAAGAAACCATAACAACCGTTTAAGCAACAAAAAAATACATTGTTATCATCTACAATTGTCACATCAAATGATTAAAAAAGCTACAAATACCAACATATACATGTACAATGGCTACAACAAATCAGTTCATCTTCAATTAGAGGCGACATCGTCTTTCTACAATATTTCTGATGATCGTCAAGGAGTCTCTAGATATCGCCACCACATAGGCATAAAACTTTCCCCTTCATGGCGAGGCAAGAAAACTACATCATTTCTTCATCACTTTTAAAACATGCGAGAGCAACACGAGAATCTCCTCCGAAATATGCGACGCTCCACCACAATGTGTCGCGTGGTCGCGACACCCCGCCGCAAAGCGGCGTCGCGGCGCTCCCCGCCCGCGACGCTCCGTCGCAACGTTTCGCTGCAACTATTCGCCGCAACGTCTCGTCACAACACTTTACCACAATGAGAAAGAAGATCCCGTTGCTTGCCTGCTACACAGGATGTGGACGACTTTCTTCTTTTGGGAAATCCCAGATCACTTTCGAGGCAGGGATAGAGATTCCACCTTTTTTCTCCTCTCCTTGGCCTATTTATAGGTTGAAAACCCCCTCATATTCATGATAAAATTAATTAGAGTCATAAAAAAAACAGTTATTTATTAAAAAAAAGAAGGAAAAAAACTTTTCTTTTCATATTCCTTCAATTTTTGACCTTTTAAATTCTGTCTTTATGGCTGAAATTAATTAAAATTAAAACAACTGATAATTAAAATAAATTAATAAAAAAAAACTCTTCACATTCTGTGATTTAAAAAAAAACACATTTAAATGTCCATTTTTATTTAATTCTTGCTGCTTCAGTTCCCCTTTAAAATCTGAAGCCAGCTTTGGATTCTTTTAATTAATTAAGAGATGCATAAGCTCTCGTAATTCAATTTAATTAATTAATTATTAATTAATTCCTG
>NW_018253520.1:15905-16838 GCF_001263595.1 Phalaenopsis equestris
CTTCCCTCTCTCTGTTCCGTTGGGTCTCGCTCGGCCCGCCAGGTCACATGTGATATGACCATCGGGTGGCGGGTCAGGTTTTGGCCTGGTAAAAAACTTTTTGTATATTATTTTTGGTGAGATTTAAACACTCACCACTTACAAATGACAAAAGCCACATACCAACTGAGTTAGACTCAACTTACTAGTTTATTAAGGATAAATATTATTCTTATTTACATACAATAGCAATAAAGTATATATATTTTTTATGCCCTCTAAGAAATGTCTATGGATATTAATATTTTCGAACGAAAAAAAGAAAAAAAATGTTTCGCCCGAAAATAAGGGGCAACTGATACAATTGTTTCGCCCGAAAATAGGGTGACAACTGATACATCGCCAACAAATTTTCATCAGCTAGCAAGAATCTCAGTGCAATTTTTTAAACAAGAAACATTCAAACTTCAATTAAGAGTCATCGGGAGCTCCGATATCAACAAACTTATAGTCAAACTAATCGGCTCGATGAGACGGACCTAATGATATGAAAGTAAATCCAATCCGAGTCTAATCAAGCCCGGATCAAATCATTAAACCACTATTGGAGGATTTCTGGAGGCATTTAAAAGGTCAAACGGAAGTCGAATCTAACGAGTTCATTGTCGATTTGAGCGTCTCGACAAGAAAAATCCAACGAGCCCAAGATTGCTCAATTCCGACATCGTTAAGGCTCTCAAATGTCCATCAAACATCATCTGATCAAAGAAAGCTCTCCGGGTCGTCCGATCAAAATGGTTCATATTCCTGCATTAATTGCACTCAAAACACTATAAATAGAGTCTCACCCCTCACATGAGAGGGGGGGCTTAAGAGAGAACTTGAGGCTTTGAGAATGAGCTCAAGTTCAAGATCATCCTCGCCATTGTCGATCATCGTCGACCACCACTGATC
>NW_018253520.1:16882-20905 GCF_001263595.1 Phalaenopsis equestris
CCGCCGATCCCCCCTGACTTCTGCCGACCCCCGCCGACCGTCATCGACTGTCGTTAGCCACCCCCGACCTCCGTCGACCATCGTCAACCGTCATCGATTGTCGTCGACTACCGTCTGTGGGACAATGGACATTTGTAATCATCAACTTATATTGGATTTTTACAACTGGGCCAGACCCCGTGATTTTTCCCCTTTATGGGTTTTCCACGTAAAAACTTCTGGTGTTATCACAGCTTGATTCATTTTCATCTAAGTGTGTGTTGAATCCTCGCGTAATCCATTATTATACCGCCGCGAATTTTCTAGCACGCATCAAACATAATCTTAGAATTTTCCTCCTATGTTCTTAATTTTTTTCTTTATAAGCCTGAACATTTTTTTGATATTTTTTTTTTATTTTCTTTTAAAAGAGGATTATTAAATCTAGTTAAGCTCAATTTTTCATGATTTTTTGTAGTTAAGCTCAATTTTCATGATTTTTATCACTAACCCTATCCTAATTCAAATTTTCAATTAGTTTCTAACTTTTCTTAAAATTTGTAGTTTAATTTATACTACATATTAAATCCTTTAAGTGGGTAGTGACTAAATGTTAAAGTCTTGAGCTATTAATTTAATAAATAATCATTTCTAATTTCTCACTTAAGACTTATTCAAAATTACATAAATTATTATTACTAAAATTAGAGATCAAATACTAGTGAGTTCATAATACTATTCACTCCTTTCAAAATTTCTTATCACTGAAATCTAAGTTATTTACTTATTATTAAAATTCTCCTCTACTCTTATCTACTTTTGCACAGTAATTTATATAAACCATCATAACAAAAAAGGCAATACGTACACAATAACTGCCCCCTCATCCCCCCTTAAAGGATGCCCCCTCATCCGGATGAGGGGAATGAGATATAAATCATGAGAAACTAATTCTAAAATGAGAATATGCAATGTTCAACTAATACTAAATAGATAGGTCAATCATGATACATCACTCACATTCAAAACGAAAACCAAATGTGCAACATCAAATTCTAAATTATAAGCAAGATGAATGTCACCGGTGTGCTTCTAAACTATAAGAGAGGAAGGTAATTATACGGATTCTAGCCAACAAAGTATACACAAAAATACCAAAAAGTAAAGGAAATACTATGGATTGTCTCCCAATAAGTGCTTAATTTAACATCCTCAACCTGAATCAACCACACACATCATCATAAAGAAAGTAATCATGCAATCACAGTAGAAGATAATGCTTGGGCTGCCTCCCAAGAAATGTTTGATTTAAACTCCTCAATCTGACCCAATCATACACATACATCATAACTGAAGCAATCATGTAATCGCACTACAACATAGTGCTTGGACTATGTCCTAAGTAGTGTTCGGTTTAACATCCTTGAGGTGGCAAGGTAAGATTAATCCCAGTATGTTTCTACAATATTTAATATCCAATTTAATATTTAATATTCATAACATTTGATTTATCATCCAATGTTCAAAATGCCTTGGATACTCTCCTAATAAACTCTATTTTGAACTCATATTTTCTTTTCTTTTTTTAAATATTAAAATTTTCTTATCTAAATTTTGTAGTACAATCTCTAACAATCTTTCTATTTCCACTTCAATCATTGATTAAGGGTATAAGTAAGGGGTGAAACAAGATTACGAATATGAAAAATCACTTCCTCATTTTTTTCTCTACTAGTTAAATGCCTTTTTTATAAGTCAATATTTGTTCTACCAGTTGGAAGAAGAGGTCTGCCAAAATTAATAAGGATTTTAACATCTTCCTTCATATCCAACACAATTAAGTTAACATCTTCCTTCATATCTATAACCTCCACAACAAAAGTAAAAAAAATAGTGATAAGCTAAATGAAGGTCATAATGTCAGATTGAAGCTCTCAAAGTCCTAGTCCTTCCAGCACTAAAAAAAGCATTAGATTTATGCTAGCTCTGAAATCACACAACGTATTTCTCGTAAACTCGAATGTTACAACTATTTGAATCCTTCAATTTTTGTGGGAATATTCTTTAAATTAGAGCACTACATATATTATTTAAAGTCGTAGTTTTGATATATAAGAATCTGCATTTCTTGTTCAAAACTCCTTCATAATTTTCTTATCTTGTGCATTTGCTTAAGGGCTTTCACATTTAGAATGTTAATCATGAGCATCTCTAATATTTCTAAAAAAATTTGAGAGTTGGTGGTCGAATGTTTTATTTAATCAACCACTTAGAAAAGCAGGCGGTGGCCTTTCCTGTCTTATCAGAGGCGGTGAAGATAGTTTTTCTAAGTACTCTCTGTGAATTTTTTAATAGGTCTATCAAGCTTAGACACGAGCTCTTCTATTCAAAGTTTCTCAACTCTAGACTCCTCATTCACATTCCTACTCCTAAGTATTATTGCATTTCAATGCTCTACATTTTGGTCTTTTGGATTCACCTCTCTGTTGCTAGTTAATGTCCCTTGGAGTTGCTGACTCAATGAGTTAGTTATTTGCCCAAGTTATGTTTTAATGTTCCAAATAGATGCAACGTCATGACTTTGTATTTGATTCTCCATATTCGACACTAGTTCTTCCAAACTTCTTCCAAAAAATATATATATTTTTTATCTAATTTAGGGCTTGTAAGTGAATTCAATACGGCAGGTATGTCTTGGCTTGCTACTATCCTATTTATTCCAATTACCTACAAAGTTTGGTTGGTTATTATTCCATTTCTGGCTTGTACACCTTGTTTATTATTATTCTAATTAAAATTATTATGGTTCATCCAACCTGGGTTATATGTATTGGAATACATGTTATTGGGTGGTCCGTGTCCTATAACATTTAAAGTTTCCAAAGAAGAAGTGTCAGGATCTCCTACTTGCCCATAAATAATATGATCATTAGGTAGTGAACCTTGCACTCAATTCAACACTAAATAATCTAACGTTCTTGATATGTTAGCTACCTATGAAGTTAGGAAGTCTAAGACATTAATATAATGCACACTAGCTACTTTCTTAGAATTAACTCTTTCAGAATGCCGTTCAAATTATTAATAGTCATTTTCTCAATCAGTAAATATGCCTCCTTAAATGGCTTTTACATGAATGATCACCTCAACTACACTATTTAATATATATTCTTCTAACTTCTTTACTCATAATTTTTACAAGCTTATCAATAGCTTGATTGAAGTATAAAACTTTATTTTTCCTCAGGAGATCTTAGATTGGAACCTCAATCTCGCCACATAATTTATATGCCACTTGCCAAAAAAAAAAAGTTTCTAAGGTTTGTTCATGGTACGTTGTTGTCATGACCAAGTCTTACACAACTCATTTATTGTCCTATATTTGCAATGGCAGAGAATCAGGCTATCATATTCCTTCACTTCACCTTTATAATGCCCCAAGAAGGATAGTACCGGCAACAATCTTTGGTTGAATTGAAGCTAATTAGCATTTCTAGCTTAATTAGCTTTCTCTACCTTCAACTAAAATATCAATGGAGTTCTCCTGCAGAATGCTTCCCGCCCTTCTCCATCTCATGCTCATTCTACCCATCTACGGCACGGTTTACTCTTCCTAAATTATTTTTCAAACCTATAATGCTGCCTTCAACAATCATATATAGTTTTGATTGTGTATAAATATGCTTTGTGGACTAAAAAAAACACATTCGAAAAAGAAAAAAAAAATCATTAAACCGAGGCATAATATGTAACATATAAAGCGACTTGCTATAATCTTACATGAAAAATCGCTTCATGCAGATGTTGCAGGGACTGGGCGCTCAGTGGTAAAGCATTAGGCAATGAGGATACTAACTGACAACTTGTACTGCAAAGATGAGGAATGCAATGAAAATTGCAGGAATTTAAAATCTGTGTGGGGGCCTTCTGCCTCTGCTATTAGGGCAGAACCAAATAGAACGACTTGTCGTCTGGGCGCTGATGAAAATGACGTGTCGTTTTCATTTGACAAAAATCAGTCTCGTCATGCAAAACGACATGTTG
>NW_018253521.1:0-1309 GCF_001263595.1 Phalaenopsis equestris
AAAGATTAGACCTCACTAAAAATGAGGTCAACAAAAGGTTGTATGAGAGAATCCAATAAAGGCGTTCTACCCATACGATACACAAACACTAACATCCTAAAAAAAATAAGACATAGATAAAACTCTAAAATTCAAAACTTGCAGAAAACAAGTTGTTAGAGACGAGCCAGCTTGGTCCTGCCTCTGCCTCTGGTTATAGGAACAGAGTCAGCTAACAAATTGCTGAGTGTCGTGTCATTACCCGAAGTTACTAAAGTATCATTCATTAAGTTTCCAAACTGGGGTGTGCCTCCATTCTTCTTTTTCTTCCTAGATGTGTATGTCTGTCATTCCTCATCCGAAGACTGTCTCATATGATTAGTGTGATCAACAAATTGTCGGGCATGTAGAAGAGGATGAGCCCCTAGCTTCTTACTACCAGTAACAACATTCTCATTCTGAAGAGATGGTAAACATGTCTCCTCAGCACCTGATGCTTCCTCAGGATGTGGAGCTGCGATACTATCCTGATTATCGGATTGAAGAATATCCTTTGGAGGTAAGGATCCTGCAGTATTGTTTTCAACAGTGATAGAAATTGTAGGATGCCCAAGTGAACTATCTGCCAATACATCATTCGGAAGAACATAAACAGTATTGTCTTCGGTAGTGGGAGGGAGAGATGACATCGTGTCAACGAGTGTTTCAATAGTCTGTGGAATGCACTCGGGAGCGGAAGAGGGATAGGCATGAAGTGGGGCAGATCCAGTAGCATTCTTACTTGGAGGTTTTAGATTCGGATGCAAATGATAACATTGAGAAAGAGAGTGTCCAAACATACGACAGTGGGTGCAATAAAGATGTATTTGTTCAAGTTCTGCTTGCTGCCAAAATCCCTGATGTTGTGTGTCAATCCATATCTCTCCCGGAAAAGGTAAAGTAATATTCTGTTCTATCAAAATTCTGACTTCAGAAAGTCGAGTCAGATTCAATGTAGGCGTATCAGTTTTGAGAGGTTTACCATATACCATCACTAAAGCGAAGAGGAGCTCTTGATCGTAAAGGTGGACCTTTAAACCTGGGAAGCGCAGTCAAACAGAAATGGTAGGAGGTTCAGTACGAGGGTCAAAATCCACAGTCTATTTCAAAACCTTCATCACCTGGTTGTCTATTCGAAGGAGTCTTCTTGCAAACAAATGGACGTAGCCCTCATCATTTGATAATTAGATGAGAATGTGTCGACCATCCAATTTACCAATCTTCCAACCCCCTTTCATCTTCATTTGCTCAAAATACTTTCGAATTAGCTCAAGTTTAGGGTTTCCATAAA
>NW_018253522.1:0-14049 GCF_001263595.1 Phalaenopsis equestris
TTCAATCCCTTTTTCAATTAAATCAAAAAAATTGCATCATAAATTTTTGAAATGTAGCAGGGGCATTACATAAACCAAAGGAGATCCTTCTAAAAGCAAAAGTACCATAAGGACTGGTAAAAGTTGTTTTCTCTTGATCATGAGGAGATATTTGTATTTGGTGATAACCAGTATATCCATCCATAAAACAAAAGTATTTATGCACAGCTAGTCTATCCAACATTTGATCTAGAAAAGGAAATGAAAAATGATCTTTCCTAGTGGTAAGATTTAATTTTCTATAATCAATGCATATTCGCCACCCTGTAACTTGTCTAGCAGGTATTAATTCATTTTGTTCATTCACAGTTACAGTTACTCCTTTCCTAGGAATGCAGTGAATTGGACTAACCCATGCACTATCTGAAATATGGTAGATAATTCCAGCATATAACCACTTTAAAATTTCTTTCTTAATAACTTCTTTCATAACACGATTCAGTCTCCTTTGAGGATCAACCATGGTTTTGCAGTTCTCTTCCATATGAATTTTATGCATACAAATTGAAGGACTGATTCCTTTAATATCAGTAATTGTCCATTCAAAGGCTTTCTTAAAATTTTTCAAAATTTTCATCAACCTTTCTTCTTCTTCCATCGTTAATTTTGAGGAAATTATAACCTGGTAAAGTAGAGGAATCTCCTAAAAAGACATATTTTAAATGTTCAGGAAGTAACTTCAACTCAAGTTCTGGAGGTTTTTGAATTGATGGACAAAATGATTTACCTTTGTCTATCGCTTTTTTTATCATCTTCAAAGTTTCAAAACTTTCTCAAACATAGTTTGAAGCTTCCTTAAAAAGTTCTTCACATCGATCTAATTTCTCTTCTTGCTCGTGTTCCAAATCTTTTTCTTCAGATTTTTCTTCATAAGTTCTTCCAACCTGGGTTATAATAATTTGAATATGGGTTATTCTGCTTATTATTTATGACATTCAAAATTTATAATGATGCTTGAGAATCTACCATTTGGTCTAATGAATTTTCTTCAATCATGGAAATTGGTTGAGAAAAATTCTTTCCAAATTGGTCTAACTTCCTTGAAATTGCAGCAACTTGATTTTCTAACATAGTAAATGCATCAATTTCATGAATTTTGGCTACTTTCTTTGAATTCACCCTCTCAGATGGCCATTGAAAATTATTGTAGCCATCTCTTTAATTAAAGCATAAGTGTCATGAAATGATTTTGACATCAATGAAGCATCACCAGCGGCATCGATAATAGATCTAAAAGAACCAATTAATCCATTATAAAAGATTTGAATTATTAACCAATCCGGTATAGCATGGTGTGGAAACTTTCTTAAGACTTCTTTAAATCATTCTCATGCTTCATAAATAGATTCCCCTTCAAACTGAAGAAAAGATGTCATATCATTTCTAAGCTTTGCAGTTTTTTATGGTAGAAAATATTTAGCTAGGAATTTTTGCGCTAAATCACTCCAAGTTCTGATAGATCCAGGTGATAATGAATGTAACCACATCTTAGCTTTATCCCTCAGTAAGAAAAGAAATAATCTAAGTCTGATAACATCATTTGATACACCATCATTTTTAAATGTAGCACATAATTCTAGAAAATTGGCAAGATGTAAATTTGGATCTTGAGTTGGTGATTTGGATAATAGCAGGTTTAAGCTCAAATGAATTAGCCACTACAGTAGGTTTTTGAATACTACAATGAAGTTCATCTACAGTAGGGTTGGCATAATCTCTTAAAGGTCTAAAATTTTGATGAATTTGAGCATTTTGATCATTTTGCTTTGCCATTTCTGTAATTTTTTTTTGAATTTTTCAAGATTTTTAATTTTTTTAGTTTTTCTAATTCTTCTAACAATACTCTCTAATTCAGAATCGTAGGGCACTAGTCCTTCAGAACCTGAACTACACATACACTAACATAAAATAAAATAAAACTAAACACACACAAAATAAAAAACAACTTAAAGTTTAAATAAGACTTTCTAAAAATCAAAACTTTCTTTTAAATCAATAGATTCTTTACAATTTTCAGTTCACTTCCCCGAAAACGACGCAAAAAACTTGATCCCTAAACTGCTTATATGCAACAGTATAACAAAAATTCTTTATATTTTTCACTTGTATTTCCTTATTTCATAACGAAACCAAAAACTTGATCTTGAAGAAAAATAAGAATTTAACTATTAATTTATATATATTTGGATACTACGCAAGTATACGTATCATTACCAAGTAATATAGGACTTTTTGATTAAGACCTGAATATCGAACCTACGGGGAAGATATGCAATATGCGCTTTTTGGAAAAGTTTTTATTTTTAAAACGACAATTATTTAAGCAAAAGATGTTTTTGCAGTATAGAAAGTTTAAATATTTTTGGTAATTTTAATATTTTGACAAAAACAAAACAAACTTAAAAAGATACTTGAGTTTTTGTAAAAGAAAAGCACTAAATATGAAAATATCTTTCTTGCTTGAGGAGTTCAATTTTTTATGTAGTGATTTATTTGGACTATATTTGGATTTTCATAGAATTTTCAAATGGCTCCCCGAGTTAAGAGAGGAAGGCCGTCTGAGGACTTTGATGGATACAAAAAGAATGATCCAAGAACGGGCATTTGTAAACCCGGGTGGCGAGGTTGAGAGACTGATTCTTGCCTAGAACTTAGAAAGATTCTACTACTTCAGTGTCGTAGTAATTGTCTTGATGGTTCTTCACTGCCATAGCGATTGTCCTGATGGTTCGAGAGCTTTATGCAAACTTGAGATTCACTATTGAAGATCACATCTTGGTGAGAGGTAAGCAGGTCAAATTTTCTGCTGAAAGTATCAATGCTTTTTATGGGCTGAGAAATGTATTTTTTTATGAATACACTTCATTTGTGATAACTGATTCATCACTGGAGGAAGTGATTGCATTTTTGACAGATGGAAGAGGGGAATGGAAGATTAAGAATAACAAGATAGTTAACTTACCTTCTTCCATGTTGACTATTCAGTCTAAAGTATGACAGCACTTCATTTCTGTTAGACTGTTGCCAACAAATCATTTGGCTGATGTTACTAAAGACAAAGCTGTACTAAACTATTGCATTCAGATCATGAAGGCAGTAGATGTTGGTGCACTTATAGTTCAGCATGCTCGAAGTATAGCTGGTAGTTCTACAGCTGGAGGTTTAGGATATCTTGACTTGATTTTCACTCTATGTGAACAATCAGGAGTAGAATCTCATAGAAATGAAGAGAGATTATAACCACAAAATCTGATTGGGAGGCATATGATTCAATGAGTAGAATCATTTGTTGAGTCTAGAAGTGGAAGAAGGGATATACCTTCAACATCTATTGCAAGGGCATCTACTTATCGATCTACATCGCTTGAAGGTATTATTGATCAACTTCTGATTCAACACATGGATATAGTTAATATTTAAGCTCAGTGGGAGAGATAGGAGCAAGCAATGCATATAATGATGAATATCAACAGAGGAGAGTACAACATGATATTGAGTTTGAGAATGCCATGGTAATACATCTTAGGGGTGAACCTAATGTGGACTTTCTTGCTTGCCTCAGTTTCACTCCCTATACTCCCATTCATGAAGAAGAAGAAGAAGAAGAAGAAGAAGAAGAAGAAGAAGATGATGATGATGATGAAAGATTGTTGTTTTATGAGTCTTATTTAGTTTATTTTTAATGTTTGATTGTTGTTGGTGTTTGTATTATGATGAACTTTTATTTGAAAACTGTTGTAGTAAAAAATTTTACGTTGTGTTGTGAATTGAATATATAATAGTAACTGTAGACTTTCACTTTTTTTTTTGCATTTTTGGTATTTTCAGTTTAGTATATCAGTATTTTCAGTTTATTATATCAATTTAGTTTTTTTTTCAGTTTTTATATTTATATTTTTAATTCTCAGCAAGTTCTCTAGAATACATTATGTTTAATTTAATGCTTTAAAGCATGTATATAGTTTTACAGTTAGTACCTGTAGTATACCAGAGTATACCAGAGTCCAGTTTCAAGTCCAGTTTCATAATCAGAAATCCTCTGCAAGTAAATTTTATTTTCATGCATTTACTGCTTTCTTTCACCTACTAAATTTTATACTAAAAATATTAAAAAAAAAACACTTTAAGACTTAAGTTTGGGGGAAGAAAATTTTCTTTTGAAAAAGAGTAAACTAAATTTTATTTGTCCTTAAGTACTATATTTTTAAATTCAATTTAACATGGACTGAGATATTAAGATTTAACTTTAAATGACTATATTTATGTTTATAAATATTACGGTAAATTTAGGTAAAAAGTTTTTAAAAATGAAAGTTAAATTCTAAAGTTAAAGATATTTGGTATAATAGAATAAGACTATATTTTTTCTATTAAAAGTAAAGAAAATTCTATTTTTGAAGTACTAAGAATTTTAGAGTTTCATGTAAGAAGAAAAGAATGAGGCTTTATGAAAAATCATAAACTAATATGAACTTATAAAGTGAAGAAAGGCATAGACTTTTGACTTTAAGAAGAGGATTGTGAAGTTCAAAATTATTAAAGGTTATCCAAATATAGTAATCCTCACTTAAAAAAGAATAAGAAAAATAAAAGAAAGGATTGAAAAGATCCTAAAAGAAAAGAAAAAAAAAGAAAAAGAAAAGAAAAATAAGTAAGGATAAGCTTGAGGAGATGCCTAATCAAAAATTGACTTCACTTGAATCAACTTAAGGAAGAAGTTCTGTTACATTTTCTAAACTTATATTGTAGTATTTATAATATTAGTAACATTCCTAATAAAGTTTTCATGAATTTATTTTTCATATAGATGTTCTAAATGTCCTTAATGTGAAAAATTACAATTCTTCTTAAAATGAATAAAGGTTCAGAATTGTTAAATTTGATTACTAAGTATTCCTAGACTTAGAGTTTGAATTTAAGTTATTAAAGGTTTTTTCTTAAAGTTTGCTATTTTATTTCTTAAACTAAAGTATAGAAGTTATAAGTTAATCTCTATCCTAAGTCCTATGCTTTTATGTAATAAAAGTGTCACTTGAGGAGAAGTAACATTTAAGTTTGAGGGATTTTGATACAACAAAATAATATACTATTTTAAGTACTTATTTTATGCTTATTTTTTGTGATACTGTACTTTAAAGAAAGGTATTTTTGTGTTTTTGTTGCAGGTATATATTTTTTAGTCATTTGGAGCAAAAATGGTAAAAAAGACGAAATTTCGGGCCAAAACAGTGAATTTTGGGATTCTGGTGGATAATGGGCCAGATTAGCGCATGATGCGCAAACATCTAGAGAACTGGCGCATGATGCACCAGGGATGACTTTTTCAAATTAAGGCAATTCAAGACAAATTTTGTGCAAATTTTCAAAGGGACCCTTGTTCTACACACCTCTTGGAGTAATTCAATACATCTAGACACTTTAGAAGGTTCTTTTATGAAAGGATATGACTCTTGGATCAAATGACACATCTTTTGAATTCAAAAGAGTTAAATTTTGAAGGGAATTTTGAATTCTTTTCCAAAGGAGGCAGCCCAAAATAAAGGAAGAAGACTTGAGGAGGCTTGAGGTGTGTGGCATGAGAGAGAAGAAAGTGGGCGTGAGCAAGAGATAGAGAGAGAAGAGGAGATTTTATTCTAGGGTTGTAAGAGGAGTGTGAAGGTGAGAGATTTCTTCTTCATTACACTTCTAAGAGAGAATTAGGAGTGATTGTAAAGAGAGAAATGCTTGGAGAGAGCTTCTAAGGATTTACTTGGGAAGGATTGTGAGATAAGTTGTATTTTTATTTCTTTTGTTTTGTAAACTTGTTATATATATATAATCCGTGTTTTATCATATCCTTTTCATGAATTCCAAGTAGTCTTCTTTATCCTTCTCCCTACTTTGAGATATGATTTTGTGAAGAATAGATTTTGTTTTCCATGGTTTTAAATGATAATAATTAAATGAATGGTTTTAAATGATAATAATTTTGGTGATTTTAACTCCAATTTTCATTTACTTTTTGATCTGGCTAATTGAAATGTTAAAACTTGTTGAGAGACATATGTTCTTAAATGAGATGATTTCTACAGCCATAGGGAGAATCACATTTGATTTCTTGGGAGAGTGTGTCATCCATGGGATTGGGTGCAAATAAATAGGGAAATATATTGTCTGATGCAGAATTGGAGAGTTTAAGGCGGCAGATTAAAATCCCCAATTTAGTCCAGTTAATTGGAAACTAATGCGAGATTGTTAGCCCTCCGGTGAGGGAGTAGTGGGAGCTCTAGAGTGGCAGCCGGTATAATCCCAGCCTAACCACAGAATTAGAGACCAAACTCTGGATTAGTCAATGTTCTTTATAGCACTCAAAAGAGGGTAAATAATAGGATTGCTCCTATTTGACACAAAATAATTTTTATATATATTTTCAAATAATTTCAATTTATTCACAATCTATATGCTCATTGTAAAGGGGAATGATGCTTTCTTAAATTTGAACTTTTCGTCACAACAAAAACTTTGTTTAATTTTTAAAATTTTACTCTTGAAAGTTTAGTATTTAGTTTAATTTAACTTAAGTATTCTTACATCTGCATTTTAATTAGGATTCACTTAAGTATTTAATTTTCCAACTTTTCACTTTACTTTTATTTTTGGTTTTGTTTTTGTTATAAAATAATTTTCATAATTTACTTTAGGATTGTGCAACTTCCTTGTGGGATCGATATCTAGGACTCCATTAGAGCCCCTTATTACTTAAGCGATAAGGATACTTATGTTGATATTAAAGGGGATTAGACAGTTTAGAAAAAATTTTAAAAGATAAATTATTTACATAAAGAGTATTTTTGTTGGGATTTTATTGCATATTTATTATATATATGCCGTGTGTGATTTTGTAATATTGAGAATTATTTACAAAATTGTCACACTAAATCACCCCGCATCAGCTAGCACGTTATAATCTACTTTATGCAATCCTCCAATTTTAACTTGATTATGTGGCTCTTCCAATGGCAGAGGTGGAGGTAGCTCTTTCGTGTGACTATTTGTTTTCTTTTATCCACTGAGGCTGTCCTTGGAGGTAATACCCCCCCACTTCTTAGATCTATTTCTGTGATTTCTTCTTCTTCTTGAGACACGGTAGGTAAAATTTTTGGTGGCTCTTTTACATCAGAGAAATCCAAGTTGATGGTGAGCAGTGTACCATGGTAATCAAAGACTGGTTCCTCTCTCTCGGCGCTATCATAATCACTATTCTCGATATCTTCATTGTTCTTGTTAACGGGTTCATTGGACTTAAGTACGATTTGAGGATCCATTTGGGAATTGAGATCGGAGCTAAATTTGCCAAAATCAGTTACGTTATCACTAGAAATAGTTAGAACATTGCTGAATTCATAAATATTATATTCATAAGACCACGGTGGGGCAAAAATATAATCATACATGGTCAGGGTTTCAAGGATTTTCTTCTCCGAATTCAAGACAACCAATCTAACAGAGGCAGCCCCTATCCTACCCCCCGCGCTATTGGTCTTCATGACATCATTCTTCTTATTCTTTGGTTGCGGTGATTTCTTTGGTGAAATCTCTAACTTGGGTTGGACAGGCTGTGGACTCTGGGTGGCTGCTTGCACTGAAGCGGCATGAATCTGATCCAGTATCTTCTTGAATGACTTGCTTCAAACTGTGCTCCATCCATCTTTCTCTAAATAGGGATCTATCAGAGTGATTGGCTCAGCCAAAATCATATTTAGAGAACCTCTTTCAGGTTCTTTTAAGTATTCTTTCGGGATGGTTATATTTTCTTTTTTAAAATTCCTCTCGAGCAAATCCTTGAAAATGAAATAGCTGTCTATTGTATGTTGATCCCAGAAAATATAGTTGTGTAAAATTTGTAAAGTTGACTCCACTTTATAATGGTGCCAAAATCTTGATATTGTATATTATGAATAATAACGTTAAGCACTTAATGTTGGGATTCTATGCAAGTATACACATCGTTATCAAGTAATATATGACTTTCTATTTAAGTCCCAAATATCGATCCCACGAGGAAGGTTTAAATTGGAAGAGATAAATTAACTAGAAAATTTACAAAAATAAAAAGAAATTACTGTCACTAATTTTGAATGTTTGGGGGTACTATCAGAACTAAATTATTAATTACTAGCAAAACATCCTTCCCACTGTAATTAGTTTTTTGGTGAAATGAGATGAAATAAATGGTTTAAATATGTATTGTGCCAAATAGGAGCAAATTTAATTCTCTACCCTGATTCAGTGTTATAGAAAATCATTAGCTAATCTTAGATTTAGTCCCTAAATTTGTGGCTAGGCTAGGAGGATACTAGCTCCCATCCATAGCTCCCACTTCTCTTCCCCTAAAGGCTAACTCTTGCTTTAGTTCTTAAACACTAAGATCGAATTGGAGGTTTTAGTCTATAACCCTAAAATCTCCAATTCTACACCCAACAATGCATATTTCCCTATTTATTTGCACTTAATTCCATGAAATTTATTTGCACTTAATTTTTATTTGCACTTAATTCCATGAAAAAAATACTCCATAGAATTAAATGTTATTCTCACTCTGTTGTAGGACTCATACTCCATTTCCCGGATCATATGTTTCACAACATAATTTAACAATTCAATTGGCCAGATCGAAAAGTAAATTAAGAACTAAGTTGAAAAACCATCACAATTTATTTTATATTTTAACATTGGCACATCCAAATTATCTCTTCATTTTACCATATCTCAGCAGAGTAGGGAGAAATATAAAGGAAACTACTCAGACTTCATGAGAAAGACACAATAAAACACAAATTTCATATATAAAAGGAATTTCATACAAAAATAATAAACAAATAACACTTAGCTGAAACTATTTCTCTAATTATCCCCCCCCCAAATCCCTTGTATCCTCTCTTAGAAAATGTAGGAAGAAAAAATCTCTCACTTCTCTTCCTCTCCAACAGTTTTAGAGAAGGATTCACACTTAAAGTCACCACAAAAACTTAAAACTATAAAGAAAATAAATGACTAATGGTGTGGAATGGCGTGGAAGATGTGCAATGGTGTTGAAGGATGCAAAGTGACACGAAAGTGGCAAAGAGATGCGAAGAAAGACCAAGAGAGCGGAGGAGAGTGCGAAGAGTCTTTTCTGATCAATTTCGGTTCTAAAAAGAGCCTAAGGTCTGTTTTCCAATAGGTGCATCCAAAAACTCTTCAAAAAGTGTCCAAATTTGTCAAATTTCAAGAAACAGGGTCTGCACCGACACTGATGCCGTCAACATCAGTGGTTTGTGAATATAATCCATGCTATTTATCAAACGACACCGTCGGTGCCCAGTCTGGCGCCGTCAGCGCTGGTCAATTTTTCAAAAATTCTATTTTGACTCCAAATTTCATCCTTATTGCTCCAAGTCCTAAAAATCAACAACCTGCAATAAAACATCAAAAATACCTTCCTTTAAAGTGCAATATCACCAAAAATGAGTAAAAAATGTGGGTATAAAAATACATATATTTTTGGTGTATCAAAATCCCCCAAACTTAAATTTTACTTGTCCTCAAGAAACTCTTTTACTACATAAAAATATAATTCATGGTAACTATTTTAACTTCTATGTTTTTATATTTAAGTCCACTAAATACAATAGTATAACTTAAGAAAAATGTAAAATAACTCTAGTTAATACTAAAGGTATAAGAATATCTAGCAGTCATGTCTAAGATTTTTGATTCTCTATTCTTTTCAAGGAAAATTACAAATTATTCTTATTAAAGCCACTTAGAATATTCATATGAAAAAGAACTTCATGAAACTTTACTAGTAAATATGCTAACACTGAAATATAAGTTTAGAAAATGTAGCAAAGCCTTATTTTATTAAGTTAATTCAAGTGAAGTCAATTTTTAATTAGGCATCTCTTCAAGCTTCTCCTCACATCTTTTTCTTTTCTTTTGTTTAGGATCATTTTCAATCCTTTTTCCATTCTTTTCTTTTTTAGGGTCATTTTCAATCCTTTTTATTTTCATTTCTTTTTTCTCTTTTTTTTTATGAGAGGATTAATATATCTGGATAGCCTTTAATGATTTTGAACTTCACTTTCCTCTTCTTAAAACATTCCTTCACTTTATAAATTTATATTAAGCCTTAAAGATTTTTCATAAAGTGTTATTCTTTTTTTCTTATATGAATCTCTAAGATTTTTAATACTTCAAAAATACAAATTCCTTTACTTATAATAAAAAAACATAATTTTATTCTATCCTATCAAATATCTTAATCTCTAAAATTCTAAAATTAACCTTTCTCTAAAATTAACCTTTGTTATTGAAAATTTTTACTTAAGTTTACTGTATATTTAAAAACGCAAATATAGTTATCTAAAGTTACCATCTAATGCCAAAAGTCAAGCTAAATTTTAAAACATTTTAAAAATATAACTAATTGAGAACAAATAAAATTATGTTTCTTTTCTTGAAAAGGAATTTTTTCTTCCCCCCCACCCTCCCCTAAACTTAAATTTTTAAAAGATTTAGCATGAAAAATTGAAAAAATAAAGGGTGAAAGAAAACATCTAATACATAAAGGAAATACTTACATGTTGAAGGTTCTGATATTGAAACTTAACTCTGAAATACTGTAGGTGCTAATATGAAAAGTTACAAGACTCAAAACATTAAATAACACATAATACATATAAAAATTTTGCTGAGAAAGAGTTAACTACAAACAGATTCAACAAAGTACTAGAGACTAACAACAATACCAAAATGATTTCCAATGTAAAAACAGTTTCACAAATCTACTGTTCACAATTCAACATAACATTTAAAATAAAGTATCACACTCTAAAAACAAATAGTCTCAAAAATAAAGTATAACCAAACATAAATTAAATAAAAATATACCTAAAACTTCTCCAATCATCATCATCTTCTTCTTCTTCTTCCACATCCAAATTTTGCTGCTAATATGGGGTAAAAACAAGGTGAGTAGGAAAATGAATTGAGTGATCACCCCTCATGCATCTGAACATCGTATCATCATAAGCAAAATCAAATTAGAAATTTTGTCTTGTTAAATCATCATTGGGTTCATTTCTGGCCTCCATATTTTCCATTCTACTTTCCATTCTCAAGATATTTCCCTGTTGGATCATCATCTACTCCATAATTACCAAGATAGTAGGGGTACAAGAACTAGTACTTGAAGTAGGAGAAATATCCCTGGTCCTACTTCTAGATCTCCATCCAACATGAGATTCATAAGTCTTAATATTAGCATGCCCAATAAGTTTTAGAGGTTCAATCCTCTCCTCATCCATTTTGAAATCAAGTCTTGCCTGTTCACATAGTGTGAAGTTCAGACAGGGTGTTCTAAACCACTAGTAGACTCTAAAAAAGAAATAGATTGAGTGTTTCTATAAATAATAGAGCCTACATCTATCCTTCTCATATGTTGGATATAGAAGTTCAAGATAGCTCTATCCTTTGTAACTCACTATGATGATTTGTTAGTATCATTCTACCAGAAATAAAGTAGCGTCAGGCCTTAGATACTACATTTAACATAAAAAGAGGAAAGTTTACCTTAACACCATTCTTCACCTTCCAAGCTCCTCTTCCATTAGTAAGAAAAGAAATAACTTCATCCAAGGCCTCATTCAGAAAATAGAAAATGATTTGTACTGGCAGCTATACACATCTTCTAACTTATAAAGTTCATTATTTTTTCTTGGAGTAAATTCCACCATTTTCACACAAACAAACAGATAGTCTTCAGAAGTCTCCTTAAAATTGAAATAGAACTCCATCACTACACCAATAATAGCCTCAGTAGTAAAGTAACAAAAATTCTCCCACAACCGAGCATTGATTAATCTTTCAACTTCTCCGCTTGGATTTTTAAATCCTCGATCCAGAATTACTTTCTTAGTTGTAAGTAGACTATTGAAACAAATGTTGAGCCTTGTAATTGACAAACTTTTGATCATCAAAATAGACCTTTCTCTTTCCTTTGCTCATTCTTGGTGCCATGGTAATCTACAAAAAATTGATAAAATCCAAATAAATTCCCAAAAAATTTGAAAACCAAAATGTGGAACGTTTTAAACTTAAATCTACAAAATAAGAGTTCTTCACCAAAGGATTTTCTCAAAATCACCTTAAAAAATTTCAAAATTGCTGATCTCGACAATGTGAGATAAATCCTTGGTGAAAATAAAAAATTTTGACTTCAAAGTGTAGCTTTTACCTAGAGAAGATGAAATCCAAACTTTGTTTGACTTAAAATCGCCTCAAATCTGACCAATATCAAGCCCTAGGTGTAAAAACCGAAGGTTGAAGGCGACTAAAAGGTAAAATGACATTTTTACTGTGTAAACCGTGAATTTTAAGGGGTTTGAGTGGTTTTCGGGTAGAGGGCACTGTCGGCGCCCGTGCCAGCGCCAGTGGCCAAAAAATCCATTTTTCAATTTTCAAAAATTTCAATTTTCTTTCAATTTACTCCGAAGTCTATTTAGTCTTTTTGAACACTAATTTTCATCTTAAAATAATTCACAAACAAATAGTTTCACAAACAGCACCAAACTAACTTTTATATATGAAAATACACTTTTTACAAATATATTTTTCCAATCACACTTTCTCATACATAAAGCAAACTAAATTAGAATTCAACATCTAAATCAAGCCACAATACTAGAATGCTGACACAAAACTATACACACAATCAAAGTTGATAGAGTTCTAAAGCAAAGTAAAGTAAAGTAAATCAAATTCACACAATCACATTAAATACATAATTACTTAAAAGTAGTAGAGAGTCTAACTTCTTCAATTATTCTGCTTCGTCTTCAGTACTGTCTCCTCCTCTAATGTCTCCCATAGACTGGTAATGGATCTACAAATTGTAGAAGGGTCAGTACGGGAATTGATCAGTCAAATTTTCATCGATCCATCCATTTTTCTTGAACATCTACACTAATCCTGCTTCAATTGTTCCAATATGATCAAAGTTCTCCTTCATCATCCAATCTAGGTGATCAAAAAGGTAGTTGAGGTTTCCTATTGCATTCATAATACTATGAAGTTCTCTTTCTATTTTCTTCATTTTCTTCTCCAAAGTTATTGAACTTCAAACTGTTTGTGGCATTAATGGTGTTGAAGCACGTGATGAATGATCCAAGATAATATCTAATGCTTCATTTCCATTCCCAATATAATTGTCATCAATAGGAATCATGGGCTCCCAATGTAATAATACTTTCTTCCAACTTTTATAAGGCACTTAAGATTGATTACAAAGTAAGAAAATTGTAGAAGAATGTCCCAATCCTTATATTGGCCCATTCATCATAATACCCATAACAAATTTGAAAATAATTGATCCCACATCAATGGGCTTCTCCATTTGAATTGAATAGTTTAAAATGACACTTTCTCTTGTAACTCTACTAATCTTCATGGTAGGGAGTAATTTTGCAGATATGAGGAAATTCTATTGTTTTGATAATGGGTTAAGCGGTGAAGCAGAGAAACTAACGTATCCCTCATCTCTGATTTCCAGTTATCATTTTCATCCATTAGAAAATTATATACATCTTGCATCATATCTCTTGTTGGGATAAAATTTGTATACAAATCATTAATTCGAGCTGGAGTAAATGGTACAACCTTACCTCGAATGAAGACGACTCCTTGGGTAATTCCATGTAAATTAGCGTAGAATTCCTTTACCACTGGTATAAAAACTGCAGTGGTAGTGTAGCACAGAACTTCCCAACATCTCTGTATAATAATTTTCTCAATCTGTGAACTTGGATTACTCAATCCATGATTGACAAAGCCTCTCTCCTTGATAAGTCTCTTTTTCTTAATGACTTTATCATATAATCTCTGTGCATCAAAATTGATAAACTTTCTTCTATTGAAAACTCCATACTTAAAGTATTTCTAGAATTGGAAGCTATGAAATTCGAAATTAGGAAGTTTTTGGTCATCCAAGGT
>NW_018253522.1:14231-18752 GCF_001263595.1 Phalaenopsis equestris
AAAAATATTATTATTTCCTAAAAATAATTATTAAACAAAAATAGTAATATATAGATATATATAGATTTATATATCGGTTGCCTCCCACAAAGAACTTGGTTTAACGTCGTTAGCCCGACGTACCATTGTTTAATCAGGATGACTTAACATTAAAATTTCTTTAAATTGTGGGATGTGTCCTTCATAATAATGTTTCAATTGATGCCCATTAACTTTAAATAACTTTCCAATTTTAGGATCTTTAATAACTGCAGTTTCATAATGATAGAATTTAATCACTTTAAATGGTCCTAACCATATGAATTTCAGTTTTCCTGGAAATAATCTCAATATTCTAATATATAATAAACCTTCTTGTCCAGGTTCAAACTTCCTTTTGATAATCTTTCGATAATGCCATATTTTCATTTTCTCTTTATAGATTTTTGCATTATCATATGCTTCATTTCTAATCTTCTCAAGTTCATTGAGTTGCAAAAATCTTTTCTCACCAGCATCTTTTAGTTTAAAATTAAATTCCTAATAGCCCAAAAAGCTTTATGCTTCAATTATACTAGTAAGTGATATATTTTTTCAAAAATAAGTCTATATGGGGACATTCCTATAGATGTTTTATAAGTAGTTCTGTATGCCCATAATGTAGTATCTAATCTAGAAGTCCAATCCAATTTATAAGGATTTACAAATTTTTCTAAAATTTGAATTATTTCATGATTTGATATTTCTACTAGACCGTTGGTTTGAGGATGATAAGAATAAGAGAATTTATGCATAATATCATATTTTTTAATCAATTTCTCAATTCTCTTATTCCTAAAATGGGATCCTCCATCTGTAATAATTACTCTCGACATTCCATATCTTGTAAAAATATTTTTATTTAAAAATTTATAAACACTCCGAGCATCACATTTAGGTACATCAACTGCTTCAATCCATTTGGACATATAATCAACAGTAAGTAATATATATAAATTTTCAAATGAAGGCATAAATGGTCCCATAAAATCTAATCCCCACACATCAAAAATTTCAACTTCCAATGTGTAATTTAGAGGCATTCCATTTCTTTTAGAAATATTTCCTACTCGCTCGCATCGATCGCATGTTTTAATATATTCATTAACATCTCTAGAAAGAGTAGGCTAATAAAATCCATCTTGCAAAATTTTATATGATGTTCGATTTGTTCCAAAATGTCCTCCAAATTCAGAATCATGATATCTTTCAATTAGTTGTTGAGTTTCTTCATAAGGCACACACCTTCTAATAATTAGATCTTTACATTGTTTATATAAATATGAGTCATCCCAAAAATAGAATTTTGAATCATATATAAATTTCTTTAATTATTAATTCTTAATATATGGTGATAAAATATCACTTACGATACAATTTACTATATTGGTATACCACGGTATATTTATTTCATCAATATTATATATTGTTCAATAGACAAATTTTCTAAAATTTCATTTGTAAAATTAGATAATATTTCTTTTTATGTATAGACAAATGATCAACTATTTGATTATCATTTTCCTTTCTATCAACTATAATAAAATCAAACTCTTGCAATAAAAGTATCCATATAATTAATCTTGGTTGAGCATCGTTCTTTTGCATCAAGTATTTGATAGCAAAATGATCTGTATGCACAATACATTTGGTTCCAATCAGTAAGGTCTAAATTTAAAAAAGGCATAAACAATAGCTAATAACTCTCTTTTCAGTAGTAGTGTAATTAATTTCAGCATCATTTAGAGTTTTACTAACATAATATATTACTTTAAAAACTTTGTTGTGCCTTTATCCTAAAATAGCTCCAATAGCATAATCACTAGCATCACACATTATTGCAAATGATTTCTCCCAATCAGGTGGAACTATTATAGGTGCAGTGATTAATTCTTCTTTCAATAAATTAAATGTTTTTTATGCATTCATCATTAAAATCAAATTTTGTATCTTTTTCTAATTCCTAAAACAACTCAAATAGTATAATCACTAGCCTCACACATTATTTCAAATAGTTTCTCCCAATCATGTGGAACTATTATAGGTGCAGTGATTAATTTTTCTTGCAATTGTTCAAATGCTTTTATGCATTCCTCATGAAAATCAAATTTTGTATCTTTTCCTAAAAGTTGGCATATTGGGTTAGTTATTTGGCTTAGTTATTTTTTAAAATTTTTTTTATATAACGCCTGTTGAATATCTTCCTTCTCCTCATCAACTTCAGTTTCTCTTTGGATTCTTTTTTCAACTTCTTTTCCACTTCGTAATTGAATAGCTTTAATTTGCTCCTTATTTTGATCTTTTGGATTAACTTCCACAGTACTCGAAAGATTTCCTAAAGGTTTGTTACTAAGTGTAGTAAAAATATGTCCTAATCAATTTTTGATATTTTTAATAGTGGCCCCTTGATTTTTTATTTGATTTCCCATATTCAACATTACTTCTTCCATCGTCAACTTCTTTTCCTTAACTTATGGGTTAGGGTTAGAGTTAAATCCAGGAGAATAATAAGATTGATAATTAGGATTTCCTTGGTTATTTAAATTTCCTGAGGGGTTCATTGAATTGTTATAATTATTCTAACTAAAATTAGGGTGATTTTTTCATCAAGCGTTGTAATAGTTAGAATACGCATTTAAAGTGTCATATGATTATTAAGTATCAATGATCTGCCCTAATGAATTTTTCTCTTATACTGGGGGCATTTGAGAATAGTTCACTCCAATTTGATCAAACTTTTTTGATATAGCAGCAATTTGAAATGCTAAAATAGACATTGCATCAAAGTCATGAATACTAGCTACTCTCTTAGGATTTACCCGTTCAGAGGGCCGTTGAAAATTTGTTAGTAGCCATTTCTTCTATTAAAGAGTATGCTTCATCAAAAGGTTTTGACGTTAGTGATGCACCTACAACAACTTCTATAATAGATCTAAGTGATCCTATTAATTCATTTTAAAAAGTTTGAATTCTTAACCAAACTGGTAAATCATGGTGTGGGCATCTCCTAAGGAGAACTTTAAATCTTTTAAAATCTTTCCCAGGCTTCATATATAGATTCCCATTCAAACTGACAAAAAAATGTAATATTGTTTCTATGCATAGCAATTTTTTAGTGTGGAAAATATTTATCCAAGAATTTCTGTGATAGTTCTCCCCAATTTTTAATAGATCTAGGTGCTAATGAATTTAACCAAGCTTTAGCTTTATCCCTTGATGAAAGAGGAAAAATTCTAAGCCTAACAACATCATTAGGCACTCCATTATATTTAAAAATAGCACAAATTTCAAGAAAACTAGCAAGATGTAAGTTAGGATCTTTAGTAGGTGTTCCTCCAATCTGATAATTTATTACCATTTAGATAATAGCAGTTTTAAGCTCAAATGAATTAGCAACAACATCAGGATTTTGAATAATTAAGTGAAGTTCATCTGCTGTTGGATTAGCATAATCTTTTAAAGGTCTTTATCGATTTTCATTTATTTGATAATCTAGGTTATTTGCCATTTCGTTCAAAATTTTAATTTCTTTTTGTTTTTTTGAATATTTATAATAGTACGTTCTAATTTCAAATCGTAAGGTACTAAACCTTTAGATCCAATATTTCACATAAATAAAGAAAAATGTCTTAAAAATACTCTTAAATATATATAGTTATATATATTTTTTTTGAATTTTTTATTTTATATTTTTTTGATTTTTTTATATATTTTATCTCTAAATTTTCTAATTTACCAAATCTATTTAATTTATCGTTACCTTCCTCGGCAACGGCGCCAAAAACTTGATCCCGGAAAATATAGTTGTGTCAAATTTATAAAGTTGTCTCCGCTTTACAACGGTGCCAAAATCTTGATGTTGTATATTATACATAATAATATTAAGCACTTAATATTGGGATTCTATGTAAGTATACATATCATTATCATATAATATAAGACTTTCTAATTAAGTCCCAAATATCAATCCCACGAGGAAGGTTTAAATTGGAAGTAATAAATTAACTAGAAAATTCATAGAAATAAAACAAAATTACTGTCACATTTTGAATATTTGAAATACTATCAAAACTAAATTATTAACTACTAGCAAAATTTAAATGCAAAGTTTAAAACAGTAACTACTAAACTATGTTTATGTGATGAAATTTTCTAATGAAAAAGCATCATTCCCACTACAATGAGTTTTTGGTAAAATGAGATGAAATAAATGGTTTGAAGGTGTATTGTGCCAAATAGGAGCAAATTTAATTCTCTACCCTCATTTAGTGTTATAGAAAATCATTGGCTAATCTTAGGTTTAGTCCCTAAATCTGTGGCTAGGCCAGAAGGATACTGGCTCCCTTTCCAGAGCTCCCACTTCTCTTCCCCTGAAGGCTAACTCTCGCTTTAGTTCTTAAATAGTAAGATCAAATTGAAGATTTTAGTCTGTCACCCTAGAATCTCCAATTCTACACCCAACAATGTATATTTCCTTATTTATTTACACTTAATTCCATGAAC
>NW_018253522.1:18925-28714 GCF_001263595.1 Phalaenopsis equestris
TAAACGGATCTTCATATAACAATTATAAACAAAAAACACTTATCTGAAACTCTTTCTCAAATCAATCCCTTGTAGCCTCTCTTAGGAAATGTAGGAAGAAGAAATCTCTCACTTCTCTTCCTCTCCAACACTCTTAGAGAAGAATTCACACTTAAACTCACCACAAAAACTCAAAATTATAAAGAAAGAAAAATGAATAATGATGTGGAATGGCGTGGAAGGATGCAAAGTGGCACGTAGTAAGGCGAAGAGATGTGAAGGGCCAAGAAAGCGGAGGAGGACAGGGAGACGAAGAGATGTGAAGGGCCAAGAAAGCGGAGGAGGAGAGTCTTTTCTGATCAATTTTGGCTCTAATTAGAGCCTAAGGTCGGTTTTCCAATAAGTGCATAGAAAAACTCTTCAAAAAGCATCCATATTTGTTGAATCTTCTAGAAATAAGGTTTTCATCGACACTAGCCCATGAATATAATCCATGCTCTCTTTCAAACTGCGCCATCGGTGCCAAGTCTGGCATCGTCGACAGTGAACAAAATTTCAAAAATTCTCTTTTGACTCCAAATTTCATCCTTTTTGCTTCCTTTTTGCTCCAAGTCCTAAAAATCAATAACCTGCAATAAAACATGAAAAATACCTTCCTTTAAAGTGCAATATCACCAAAAATGAGTATAAAAGATGGGTCTAAAAAAGCATATTTTTTTTGTGTAACAGAAGGTTCTTGTATGAACCCAACATCCGATGATAAGGGCAGAATTTGGAATGCATTTTCTTATCATCTTCTTTTGGCATCTATGGCTTTGACAATCTAAATTTAGGCTTCTTCATTAAGTTTCTGAACATCTTTGGCATAACCTCATCTTTGAAAGAATATACTCTCTTCTTTCACTCTAAAGAGTCGGACCCCATCTACCCTAAGCCCGGTAAGGTCCTCCCTGGTGTGAATGTTGGCTATATTAGCCATACTGCTATATTTGTTGCTATTGAGTATGTTTTGATAACGGCTGAGAACTTTGATGAGAATGTTCTGCCAGAATCTTTATCAGCTGTTTTCCCTTATCAATTGTCACCACTGCTCCTTTCTTCTTCTCGAATACTCTGTTTTCCTGGACTTTTTTGACTTTTCTCGGGAATCCATATGCTTAATTTTCTCTTGTAAACTGCTGGCCTTGCTTAGTAGCTTCTCAAAAGATTTGATGGTAAATCCCTTAAGCATGAAGGCTACCGACCCATGGATGCTTTCGAGTAGAATCTCAATCACATGTTGTTCCTATAGTTGACGTTCACATTTCATGCTTAGGTTTCTCCACCTCAAGATATAGTCCACCAAAGCCTAGTTAGGCTTTTGCCTTTCCATTACAAGATCTCCAATAGAAATATGATGTTGTGCTCCAACAATTCTCTTTACAAACAACTGTTCTAACTCGGTCAATGTCTTCACTAATCCATTGGGAAACTTGACATACCAATCAAATGCTATCCCTGACAAGCTGTTGATAAACTATCAAAAGTGTATGACTTTGTTACCTATGGTGTTGCCACAACTGGCTCAGAAATGCACTACATGCTGTCTCAAAATTCCTGTCCCGTCGAATGTCTTAAAGTTTGGTGACTCAAAACCTTCAAGGTAGGGCACGACATGGAACTCCTCCGGGTAAGTTCTACCCTTTGAAATCAATGCACCACCTCTAGATTGGGCTAAGGCCACATGAACTTGTTGTTTGACCAAGTACTTAATATCTTTTTTTGGTACTACACTTGGTGGGGAATCCCAATTTTACTGATCATCCCTGTTGGCGGAGGCAACTTCTCTTCTTTTATTGGTAATGTAAACTATATCTGGCTGGTTGACTTGCAGAGAAGCTAACTACTGCAACTGGGAATGTCCATGAACTGCAGCATGGAAGCCATGGTGGTGGCCATCTCTTCCATTCTCTTCTCCACTTGACTGATTTGCTCATTTCTTAGCAAAACAGCTCTTCACAAATGATCTATGACATTTCCTTCAACAAGAGGTTAGGCATCACGTATAGATGTAGCGGCTCTAGTCTCGATGACATGAATAACCATAAAATTCTGAGATAATCATTAAAATCAAAATCTTCATCTTCCATGGATTTTTAGCTAACTTAGTAATCTCAACCCAGAGATTTTCAACTTTTTCTTCATTTATCGCTTCCTGGATCATCTTGAGATCGTGAGGACTTTGTTGAACATCCTTTGCTTATTCATCAAACTCGATAGCAATGGCTGCAATGACGTTTGATGCTTCAGACCCTTGCTTCATTCCACAATCATGCCCTGCGGTCTCATTAAATCGTATTGATACAACGAACTTGGGTACCCATACCTTCTTCTTCGACGGTGATGTCTTGAGACGGGGTGTCTCAACAGAGACATTGGTGTATCGGAGAGAGGCATGCTCCCCACGGTTCAGATCAAATACAGTACCAAGTGACTTCTTTGTTTGCTCCTTCTTTGGGGTGCTCTTACGAGCAACAATAGGTGGTATCCTTGGACCCAGACGTAACTTGACCGGTTGATGTCCTGCATACCTTGGAGTAGCAATAGTGACAAAATAAGTGGTGACAACGGTAATATCAACTCGACTTCCTAGGAGAAATCTGATAGAAATGCGAGCTGGTAAAACTTCAGCTGGTCCCTAAGACTGTCGGGCAGCTCTGACATCTTTCAAAATTTATTTCTTCATTTGAGGGGACACCACACATCCCACTCTCTTAAGCAATTCAACCATAAACATCCTTCTTTAATGGTCAACCTCTAGAACACTGTACGGACTTTGGTGATAGGAGTGGTTTCATTTTCTCCTCATCACGATCCTGAAGTAATGATCAGGTAGCAGCAATTTTCTGAATACTTTCATACCCATTAGTGTCCATTAATGGGTAAAATCTACTCCATCACAGAAGCAGAGAGGTCTCAAGCAATCCAAGTTCCTCCTGGAGAGGAAACTCATCAACAAGAATTTTTCAGGAATTTGGTCCTTAACAACCTTTCAAATAATTTTTCAGGAATTTGGTCCTTAACAACCTTTCAAATCTTGCAACTGCGATTCCTTCTTTGGGACCGGGTTAATGGTACAAACTTTTAACTTGATCCAAAAGTGGCACGACATTCATAACCTCCTATCCTTTGGCAAAAAAAGGAACAACAGACTTAACGGGTGTCGAGGTAGCAGTAGTTTTCACCCATTGCAAGAAGAGAAATCTTTAGGACAGCTCAGGTTGAATTCCACAAACGGCTCCTATACTTCTGGAGCGACAACTTTCATTACGACAAATGGGGCCTTTCTGAGCACGACTTTGAGTTCATAGAATCTGACTCAAAATTTGATGATGGGGGCTCATTGTGAGCATTGCGACTAGTTGGCAGGTTACAGGAGAAAGTGAGCATTGAGAATGCCATTACAACAACTTCAAAAGGAAAGCTCTTGGGTTATTTTTTCGGACAATACCTTGTAAGTCTAGTGTGAACACTAAAAATTAACAAGGGTCGTTCTATAGACTGGGCAAGTCTTTATTAAATTTTAGTTTGTGAAGACTTAAGAAAAATTTAGTAAAGTAAAATAAAATTAGAGGAAGTTAATTAATTAACAGGTTAAATTTAACCAGGCATGCAACAAATTGATTCAATTTGCAAAGTAGCAAACCAAACCCGGACAGACACGAGGAGAAAAGTAAGGTTTAGGACAAAGTGCGGGACCAACTTCACAACACACATGACCAGACGGAACTAGTCCACCAACACACCTATTGTGGTTCTGACCCCACACAAAGATAAAAGTCCTGATGAACTCCTAAACCTCTCTATTCAAAGGTGATTGAACAGATTTTTTTGAAGTCTGAAAGAGTTGACCATACTTACCCTAGAAAGAAATGGGTGAAGCATGTAAACAAAAGAAGGGTAATCTGGTCCATGAGATACATGGACACATTGCCAATGTATGAAGACAAAACTCCCTGATCTACATAGAGAGAGAAACTAGTCCCCAGCGAAGTCTCCAGAAGCTGTCGGTCGCCAAATTAGAAGTTGCTCGTCACCGGAATGAATATCACAAATTCTGTTTAATTTAATATATATAAATGCATCCATCTTGAAGAATAGATACACTACTCACTGATAAGACTCAATTAAATAAACTAAAGCATTTATGACATCTGTTTAAGTCTGCGAAAAATAATTTTTTAAGTTGACCGACAAGTTTCCCTATTTAATACGAAAAACTAAATAAGATTTATATTAAGCTGGTTTTTTAAAAGTTTCCTATAAGGGCAAGCCCTTATAGTTAATTACATCTTAAATAAACAAAGTCACCAAAGAAAACTCTCTATAAAAATTTGCGGATATTGTCTTCAATATTTAAAAGGATAAGAATTTTTAAAAGATCGGACAAAGAGGTGTGAAATAGGAATGACTCAAATTTGGAACATTTTGTTTTGGAATCCAAAAGAAGAAGAACTAAGGATTGTCACAGATTCTGAGGAGAACCTCAATGACTTCTCAAGCTATCCTATGGTTTGGCTTCAATTTCGAGAAGAAGAATTATTTAAATGTTACATCCTGCCAATTTTATTAATTAGGGCTTATATTTATACGAGACGGTAGCACAAATAGCGTGGAAAATGAGAGGATTTAGGTTGTGACGAACGACAACCTTGGAATCCTAAGGTGAGTTAGGGCTTAAATCGTATAGCTTAGCCATACAACGACCTAAAGAAAGAGTTGAGGATTTATGTCGCATTAGGAAGAATACCTTGAAACCCTAAGGCTTGTTGTTTAGTTCTAAGGAAAGATGTGTTGTTGCAGATCCTCATACTATTGAAGAATGCTGCTCATCAGATTCTCTTGATGTTGTAAATTAAGCTGGAGAAGGCTACCAAAAAAAGTTAGCTCCAAGCTTATTGATGAAGTAGCAGTCCTAAGGTCTAAGGTATAAAAGTTTAAATGGCAAGTTTAAAGTTCAATCATTATGGGGCGGGGGTAAAAGTTGATTAGAGCGACACCGTTTAGGATCCTACGGTTCCCTCGTTCCTATATCACTAGTTTCTTTTAAATTTACTTAGCTTAAACGAATTGTTAAACCCATTTAAAATGGGGAGATCTCGTCAGCGATAGTGGGTTACCTTCTCCGAGGGACTTCTGTAAATTCAAAAGGACGTTTTATGTTTAGTGACATTTCAAAGTTTTATAGTTACCTTTGAAACAATTTATTTTAAATTTATGAAATAGTTGATTAATTTATTAAAAGTTGTTTTGAATTTTGCAAGTAAAGTAAGGCTTACACCCAAGCAGTTATAATATTTAGCAGCTAAAGTAAATTGCAAAAAGTAAAATGACAGAAATTAAATAACACTATAAAAGCGTACCTATCATCATCTTGACACTCCCACTAAAAAATTAGCTTTTGCAACATGTATAAAATTTTACAGGGAATTAAATAAATTGCAAGAGTTGATGAAGGTGTATCTAACATACTCTAAACTATGACTTATTGAGTCCCGAAAGATATTAGTGGATGATTTTAGAAAAAAATATACCAAGTTCAATTTGTCTTCCGAAATATCGAAGAGATTCCAAGTGTTCTGGGAATGACCCTGAATCACTTTAAAGATCCCTTGAAACATTTCAAGTTCATTTTGAACTTATCATATTGTTCCATTAATCATCCAAGGTCAACTTAAAATTACTCCGTTAATCGATGAACTTTGACATTTTAACTACCCCACGGACAGGGTATTCAATTAATCGGTTAATATTTCATTTAAGAAGTTATTTAGGTGAATGACCCTAAGGCAAGTTTTAAGTCATTAAAGATTTTGTACCCAACACTAAAGTTGGTCTCGTAGTGTTTAGAAGTGTTGATCATCAATCATGCTACTTCTTTCTAAATCCCATCACATAAGTTTAAATATCAAGCCTAAATCATTACCAAGCCTGTAGCAATCCCAATGGGAGAATTGACAATTATTAAAATTTTAATTTATGTGATACATATCCTTATTGAAATATCATATTATCATCAATTGTGGGATTTAAATAAGTGAATTTTTGTTTTTCTTACTTAAACCCATCACTTCAGAATCATTTAATTTTGATTAATCCACAAATCTTGATAATTTAGAAAATTAAAATTTTACTCTTATCATGGAAATGTGGCAAATTAGTTTCTACCTTTTAACACATTATGTTCCAATCATCCAAATCTTCTCATTAAGATAAAAAATACCCATTTTCCCCTTTGGTTGATCCTAAATTTTGATTAAGACATAAGAATCTAAAATGATAATTTTGCCCTTGGAGGTCTCCACTTCATAATTCATTAAGCATAATACAAATGACATTGAAAATCTTAAAGTACCCTCTGCATGGGGAAATTAAAACATCAGAGGAGAAAAAAGTGGGTTTTCAAATTTTTATTTAATTTAAATAATTATTTTAACTTAGAAAATAAGATTTTCAACATTAATTTATTTAATCCATCAAAATAATTTTTTTTTTGTTTATGGCAAAAATATTAGAGGTTCACCTAGGTCAGAGAAACACTTAGGCAAAATTCCATGATTTTTTGAAATAAATTTCAATTTAATTTTATAATTGATTATTGATTTTTAGTGATTTAATTAAATTAAAAATGTGTTTTAATTACTAAATTAATTTTTTATATTTTTATTAAATCTCTCTAAGTCCAGGGAACTCAGAGAAACAAATCTTATATTTTTGTGATTCTTTAATTTATTTATTACAATTATTTTAATGGGAAAAATAAGAAAAAAATATTTTAGGCCTTTAAAAATTTTTTATTAACTTATAAAAATAAGGGAAAATATTTTAATGAGTCCCAAGTGATAGGGAAACCATTAGACATATTTTGAAATATTTTTGTAATTTTGGAATTTTTAATTATTTTTTATTTAAAATATAGTTCAAAAATAATTTTTTAGTTTTTTCTAAGTTCCGCTGATCACAAGGGACTCAGAAAATCACTTTTCATAATTCTTTTAAGTGTATTTAACTTAAAATAATTGTTTTTGTTGTTCCGCTGATCACAAGGAACTCAGAAAATCACTTTTCATAAACTCAGAAAAACTCTTTTCATGATTTTTTTAAGTGTGTGTAATTTAATATAATTATTTTTGTACAAAAATAAAATTTTTCTCATAAAATCAATTTTAGTACTCAAACTTAATCAAATATTTTTCAAATTTTAACAGTAAGTTAACATGAATTTTCTACACAATGAGGAATCAATTTTATTAATTTTTAACTAATATTTAATTTAAATAATGTAATACAAGTTATAGTCATTTAGTTAACCATATAAATACACATAATTATTCAAACTATCATGATATTTTTTCCTAAGCTTCTCTGACCACAATAAACCCACTAAAATTCATCTCATAATTTTCTAAGTGATATTTCAATTTATATAATTAATTCAAGACAAAATAGCCATCCAAGCTTAAAAATTAGGGTTAGAAGCACAGAGATGCCTTCTGACCTTAGAAAAATTGAAGAACATCTCCTCTGCCATGAGAAACCGACCCTAAAAATCTCAAGCCATGATGAGCAATATCTAATCATAATGAATTAAAGTATCACAAAAGCTCTTTAATTAATTAAAAATCAGTGATTCAACAAATAATTTTTATTTTTAGTCCACATTATTTTACTCTATTCACTAAGCAAGAGGGTATTTTTATTTTATTTTTATGATTTTTCTATGAAATGTTATGAATTTTTGAAGTTCTGGGATTTAATTGAATTCATAAAATCTTTAATTATTTACTTATCCACGTGGCATCGCGTCCACCTACGTGCCTTAGAAGCCTCCACACGGTGTCTCTTGATTTGGGGCCACCATCTGACTCAGTGCTGACTCAGCCCGTTGTTCCGCTCCATCTGCTCGTTCGACGCCTCCGTAACCGTTAGATCATTACATGCGCGAATGGACGACATCCATTCATCGTTCCCGATTAACTTAACTCATAAGCTGTTAAACTTAAAACCTTAAGATCTATCTTGATATTAAACCAAATCACATGGGGTTTGTTCATACAATTTCATCTACTCAAGACAAGCACATTCATACTGTTACAATGCTATGAAGTTCAATCTATATACATGGAGAATCAAATTAAGCTTGGTTTAAGGAGAGAGTTCAATACCTTTGTTTGAGAGGTGAGACCTCAATCAAATGATTGAAGAAGCTTCAAGGGAGTCTAAAGGACCTTCAGATGAGCTCCTGGTCTGTGGTGAAATGCTGAGGGTATGGTTTCGACCAAGGATGATTTTAGGTGTTGGTCTAGAGCTAGGTTAGAAGATCTCTGTGATGGGGCTTTTTTAGGGGATCAACTCCTCCCACTGTAGAGATAGTGTGTGCACAATTATTGGACTTTGGTGGACTCCACTGTAGAGATAGTGTGTGCACAATTATTGGACTTTGGTGGACTGTGGAAGTGTGGGGAAATTTGTCCTAGTTTTCCCTGAATTTTAAAGTCAAAATTGAGCTCTCACAGAGAAATCCAGAGGGGAAAAATGGGGGCTTGAGCTTAAGAGTTCTTGGAGAGTGACTGGAAGCAATTGGTCAGATTTTCCTAGGAAAATTGGTAAGCACTCCCTTTGGCCATGGAGGAGGTGGTTTAAACAGTGGGGGAATGGGTGGCTGGATGGGCTCCGAATTAGGTGCAATCAATAACTTATGTGGAGGGCTAAAGAATGTTAAAGGCCAATTGGAATGAGCCAACTTGGATGGGTGCAATTAGGTTTAGATTGAAGAATGGTGGTGATAATTGGTAACTCTCCATCTGCGGTCACCGCCAATTCTCGTTTGTGCTCTCATGTCGTAGTGTCTATTATTGATAAGGACGTTGGAGTCACCACTCTGTTTATCTATCTTATTGCCCTATTTTTCCAATTTACCTTAATCTTTTGGATCAAGTAAAAAGATCCTCAAGTATTAAAGGAATTAGGAAAAAGGGAAAGGGAAAATGATAGAAAACAAGAGAAATGTTGGGTGGTAAACTTATAGAGAAGACTCTAGAATGTCAAAATCTCATATAAGGATAACCATATAAATGGTCTGATAACCAAAGATTTAGGTTGATCACCTTTTCTGAGTTCTTAACTTTTCTGTAGGAGCAAGCTTCTATAGTTAATTACATCTTAGGCAATTCTAGATTCACCTAAGAAAACTCTTGATTAACGTTAACATTCGTTCTTCTAAGAAATGTCAAGTTCAAAGAAAGAAACATCAAATATTTTATTCCTAGGGTGATAGATTTCTAAGAATCTGATTCTACCCTAAAAGTTTTATTTTATTTTGTTCATGTCATGTCATGTCATGTTATTTTTGTTTTGTTTTTGTTTCTTGTTGACCTCACTTTTGGTTGAGGTCTAGAAATTTCTTTAGTAGCCTAGGTCTAGCCATAGAACTTTCCTATTGACTAGTCTTAGAAAACTAGAAAAGGTACCCTCACCATTAGAAATTCAAAACTCTTCTCTTTACTCAACTTGAAATTCCACATATTGACCTTAACCTCTAGCATTTAGTAGGTAAGATCATTATGGGGGAAGTTCAAGAAGAGTTCCTATAGGGCTATTTGGCCTTAGGATTGACCCTAGGTGTTGACTTGGAACTAGGGTACATTATATCTTCACAATACATTGGTTTATGACTCATTTAGAATGGATATTTATCCAATTCTACTTAAAATACTAATCTTGGGTCTTTTGCCCCAGACACTCCCAAATTACCTAACTGCCCTTAGGACC
>NW_018253523.1:0-2636 GCF_001263595.1 Phalaenopsis equestris
AGACCCTCTGATCGAAGCTTCACTTCTCAGAGCAATGATATAAAACCTCACCTGATCTCGAGCCTATTTTGATTCTCCACTTACTTAGATTTAATTTAATTGCATGATTAGCGTATGGATGTGTTTGTCTCACTTAGATGCGTCCATAGGATCAAACCCAAAGTGATTTGGTTGAGTCTAGGCTGAGATCTTAGGGTTTTAGTGTGGACGGTCACGTGATCATTCTATCGGTGACGGGAGCCGTTTGATCAAGTGTGTATCAAATGAATGGAGGAGTTCGAGCCGGACCACGCTTCGGGACATAAACAGCGGGCCGAGTCACCTTGGCTTGAAATTTTATCATGTTGTAGCCTCTATCAAGGGAAACTTCTTCTAATTTTTCCAAATTCAGAGGAGTTTCCTATACAGAGATCCATATTTTTCAAGATCTTGCATATTATTTCCTTAAAATAATCATAGAAATTAACATATTGATTAGAAAATTCTAAGAAAATTTTGGAAGGTCCACTATGACTAGAGGAGCTTTTGGAAATAATTAATTTTGGAAAATATAAACATTTAAATGACTTGATTTTTGATCTCCACTATGGTTTATAATCCAGAGAACTCATTATAAAAAGTTCAAAATATTTTGAGTTCATTTGATAACTTAAGTTGATTTTTAAAGATAAATATCACTTTTGACACTTAAATGATTTTTAAAAATCAAAATATGACTCAAAAAATTATGAAACTTAGTGTGTTGAGTTCTCTATGATCAGGGATATTTTATAAAATTCAAATAATATTTAGAATAAAAACTTAATTTTTAACATATTTTAAATTATTAAAATAATTAAAAATTCATAAAAAACACAAAAATAATAAAATTCATGAAAATGTTCTAAATTTCTTCATAATAACTTAGGAATAATTACAATATTTTTCCTCATTTTCTAAATAAAGATATTGAATTTCAAAGCTTAAAAATTATTTTTATTGGCCAAAAATGAGTTTTTCACAAAAATAATTCCAATAAATTAAAGCAAAATTAAAAAAAAAATATGAAATTTGCTTCCTTGGGTTCTATAACCTCACAAAGATTTTTGAAAAATACAAAACTTAATTTTCATCATTTAAAATATTTTATTTATATTAAAAAACCCAAAATATAAAATAATTTTGATAAATCACAAAGAATTTAAAAAATCATGAAATTTGGTCCAAAGGCTTCTCTGGTTTAGGTCCACCTCCAGTAAAAATTTCAAAGAATTAGAATTTACCTTGGTCAAGTTGGGAATTTTCTTTGAAAAAGCCTATTTTTGCATGAAAATAATTATATAAAATAAATTAAATTATGAAAAATCAGATTTTCTCCTCTGAAGTTATAATTGACCTATGAATGAGGTAGGATAAAAATTTTAAATTCATTTAAATTGAATTTGACAATTTATGAAGCGTTAGAGCCTTAGGGACAAATGTGTAATTTTGGAAATTTGGCCTTAATTAACATTTAGGCTTAAGTCAAGGAGGGAAATGGGTAACCTCTGATCTTAATCAATTTATTTGATGCTTAAAACACAAGGGGTTAATTGGTAGAAACCAATCTCACTTTCTTCATTAAAAATATAAGTTAATAAATTTCTAAATATTAAAAATTTGGAAGTTTATTAAAATTAAATGACCCTGGACTTAGAGGTATGAATTTTGAAGTCAATAATTAATTAATTTAATACCCCTATCTTGATTTTCAAATAAAATCCAAATCATGAATTATGGCCACTTAAAGCTTAACCTTTTCAAAACAAATTAAGACACTCACCTAGGTCTTAAGGGCTTAGTGGTGACTTAGGCCAAATCAAAATTGACTGAATGAGGATTAGAGAAATAAGCATAACATAATCAAACATCCCTGAAACACCACTAAGCCCAATTAGGGTTAAAATTTGGCTAAGTGCTCCAAAAACACTAACTTGCCTCTTTAAGGGTCTTCACCCACATAATTCTTAAATTGAATCACAAGTGATAATTACCCTATTCTTAGGGATAAATGAGACATCAATGTTCACTGAGTAATAAGGGTATTTACAAGATGACTTATTAAGCAACATAATAAGTTTAAAAGAACTCGGGATTTTCCACCAGGCAGCGAGAGAGTAGCACGGACCTGTTTCTTTCTCTAGATCTGTTGGATTTCTTGAAGATCTACTAAACATAATATGTTTTGCTTGACAAAACCATCCTTAATTAAAAGGACCCACCAAAATATGACATAAGGTTAGGAAAACCACTAGAACTTTACTTTTCCTGCTCTCAAAAAACTGCCTAAAACATGCATTTTTAAGTTTCATGTAGTGGAACGAGAAGACTCGCTAGGTACGCTTTTATAGTTTACAGCATTGTCTTTCTTGCACTTTTATGTTATACTTTTGTGCTTATACAAATTTGCATGGAAAACTAAAACTATTATGATAGCCACAAAACCAAAATTAAAATTAAAATCAACTAAGATAAAATTCACCCCCACAACATTCAAAATACAAAAAAACTCAAAATTTAATCACAAACATCACACAAAACTACAACTTCAACTAAATTAAGACATCTCTATCGGATGATCGAGAATCCCTCGGAGGAGGTAACCTACGGTTGCTAAC
>NW_018253523.1:2910-6372 GCF_001263595.1 Phalaenopsis equestris
TGCATAGCCCTGATATACAATATTAGCCCTAACTCGTCTTAAGATTCTGAGGTTGTTGTTTATCACGACCTAAATCTTCACATCTTCCAGGCTATTTATGTGATCATTTCACACGAATGTAAGCCCTAACTAATAAAATTGGCAGGATGGAACACCTAAATATTTCTCCTCAAAACTAAAGCCAAACATTAGGATAGCTTGGGAAGTCACCGAGGTTCATCTCTAGATATCTGACATCCCCTAGTTCTTCCTCCTTTAGATTCTATAGTATAATGTTTCAAATTAGAACCAATCCCCTTTCACACCTCTACGTCCGATCTCATTGAAGAGTCCTGCCCTTTGAAACTCCTTGAAGATAATATTTCATGATTTTTATCGAGAGTCTTCTTAGATGAATTTGGTCATTTAAGATGTAATTAACTATAGGGGCTTGCCCTTATAGGAAGCATGTCCAAACCCAACTTAATATAAACCCTTTAATCCTTTATATTAAATAGGGGAAACATGTCGGCAAATACAAAGGTTTTGCAGAACAGACATACGTCATACTTTCCTTAGTTTATTTGATCAAGCCTCATCCTCTAGTCTTGTGTTTATCCTTCGGGATAGATACAGGGTTTGAGGTATAGTGCTCCTTCATTTAAACTATTAAAATATGTGGTCAGTTTGATTTCATACTTTTCTAAACTTTAACATCCTTCCGAAACGGGCGACGGGATTTCGATTCTGGTAACCGAAAGCTTCTTCCGAGCAACTCCCCTCCAACAAAAAATAGCGCCAATAAGGTGAATGCCTTTAAAACAAGTTCCCAGTCATTAAGGACTTTGTGCCCATCACTCAAGCTGGGTTGATAGTGTTAATCATCAATCATATTATCCAGTAAATCTCATCAAGCAAGTTTTAAAATCAAGCCTAGATCACTACCAAACCCCTTAATAAATCTAATGGTAGAAAGATTAGCAAATTTTAGAATTTTAATTTAGGCGATATGGATTCTGATTAAAAGAAGTCAGATCATCATTAATTATGTACTTAATCATAAGTGAAACATCATCTCCCCAGTTTAATCCCATCACTTGGAAATCATTCAATTTTTTATTAACTTCCAAATCTTGATGATTTAGCAAATTATAATTTTTGTTCTTATTATAGAAAGGTTGCAAGTTGGTTTCTACCTTTTAACCCATTATGTTTCAATCATCTAAACATAACATTAAATAGTTACCCATTTTTCCCTTTGATTAATCCTTAATTTTAATTAGGGCACAAAAGTCTAAAATGACCATTTTACCCTTATGGTCCTTCACCTCATACCTCATTGAGCACAATTCAAATAACTTAAAAGATTTTAGAGAACCCTATCCTTAGAGGCAACTAAAACATTAAAATAGAAAATGTGGTTTTCAAATTTTGATTTAACTAATTATTTTAAATATTTTCAAAAATAACTTATTTAAATAATCAAAGTAAAGTTTTTTGGCTTATGGGAAAAGTATTTAGAGGTTCCCTTTGGTCAGAGAAATAGTTAGAAAAAATTTCATGATTTTTTGAATCTAATCTTTAATTTAATTTTATAAATATTTAATGATTTTTATGATTTAATTTGAATGGAAACTATGTTTTATTTAAAAAATTTAATTTTAAATTTTTTATTAAACCTCTATGAGTCTAGAGAACCCAGAAAAATAAATTTTATATTTTTATTATTTATAATTTATGCATTAAAATTATTTTAATGAGAAAAATTAAGGAAAATTCATTTTTAAGCCTTTGAAAATTTATTTTTAACTTAGAAAAATTAGAAAAAATATTTTAATGAGTCCTAAGTTATTAGGGAACCATTAGGAACATTTTTAAATATTTTTTGTATTTTTGAAATTTTTAATTATTTTGAATTATTTTTAATTTAAAACAAGCTAAAAAATCAAGTATTTTATTAAAAATAACTTCTATTTTTCTTAAATGTTCCTGATCTCAAGGAACTTAGAAAACTACTTTTCAAAATTTTCCTAAATGTATTCAATTTAATATGATTATATTTGTGTAAAAATACAAAGTCCTTGAAAAATCAACTTTACTACTTAAAGTTAAAAAAATAATTTGAAAATTTTTATAGTGGATTAACACGATTTTTACATAAAATGTGGAATTTAATTTGTTAATCTTTTATTAATATTTAATTTATATAAATTAATATAAGATATGCAAACTTAATTAAATTAAAAAATATACAAAATTATTCAAACCATCATGATATTTTTCTTAAGTATCTCTAACCGTATCTCTAACCACAGGAAAGATACTAAAATTTATCCCATAATTTTTGAAGTGGTATTTTAATTTATATATTTAATTTAAGCCAAAATAGTCATTATAGCTTAAAATATGGGTTAGAAGCACATAGAAGTCCTCCGACCTTGGAAAAATCAGAGAACATAGCCTCCGTCATGAGGAATAAACCCTCAAAATTTCAAGCTATGGTGAGAAACGCTTAGCCATAATGAATTGAATTACCACAGAGAGTATTTAATTAATTAAAAATCAAAGATTAATTTTTCTTTTTGGTTCACATTATTTTCCTCTGTTCACTGATCAAGATGGTATTTTAAAATTTTTTTTTATGATTTTTCTATGAGAAGATATGGATTATTGAAGATATGGCAGTTAAACAAATTGATAAAATCCATAATTTTCAACTTAAACACGCTGCGCCATGCAAACATAGATAGCTTTGAAGTCTTCACAAGGCGCTCCACTATTTAATGCCACTAACCATGTAGCCGCCTCGTCAGCCCGTCTTTTTATTCAATTTGCTCATCTGGATCCATCATGACTATCAATTGAATAAATGCGCGATCGGACACCATCCGTTCTTCGTCCCCAAATGACCTAACCCGTAAGTCGTTCACACTAAAACTTTAAGATCTCAAGCTAGACTCTACCAAATCACTTTTGGTTTGTTCCTACACCTTCATCTGCTCAAGACATCTATCTATACAATTTATCAAGCATTAAATATAGTACATATGTATATAAAATCAAATGAAGCTCAGTTTAGGGTTAAGGCTCAATATCATTATATGAGATGGGAGGCCTCAATCAATTGGTTGTAGTAGCTTTTAATGAGTCCAACAAACCTCCATACAAAGACTTAGGCTATGGTCAATTTTTTTGATATGATTTCGATCAAAGTGCATTTCAAGAGTTGGTTTAGGGCTATGCTAGAGGCTCTCAGTGATGGGGGTTTTTGGGGAATCAGCTTCTCTCACTCAAGGGATGGTGTGTACATCTTTAATTAGAGTTTGGTGGACTGTTAAGGTGTGGAGAAATTTGTCCAGGTTTTGGTACAAATTTTAGCAAAGAAATTGGCTCTGTGGAGTGACTGTGAGTGGCTGAGAGAAAGACGGTTGAACTTAGGAAGGTTTGGAGAGGCTTTGGTGAGATTTTGGCAGAGTTTCCCCA